>NW_009192157.1:144106-175915 GCF_000690835.1 Fulmarus glacialis | reverse complement strand
AATAATAATGTTAATAGTAATAGTAATAATAATAATAAATTTAAATACAGTTATCAGAACCAGCCCAAATATCAAAGTTCACTTGGTGGGTTCTGAAGATAGACACCTAAAAGCTTCATCAAAAATTTTTAAAACATTTTTTCCAGACAGTCTCTTATTGAGGGAAGGGTTTCCCTCAGGTACACCAAAAGCCCACCACACTCCCTTCAGGTGTCACAAAACTCAGCTGCATTGACTCTAAGAAATTAGACAAATGATGTAGTCTTGAGGGATAGACAAGGACTCTTGGTACTCTTAACAATTTAAAAATTTTGCGAGCGCATGGTAATCATGAACCAATATTCTTTTCCAGCTTTCCGTTAAGTGTTATTTGTATTCTTTGAAACTGCACAGCAGCTGAGATGGGACCTGTTTTTGCGTATTTGTACTGTATCTAGTATATCCAAGCAAAATCAATATTTGTAAAATAGGTAAAGAGGTTAATATAATAACAGAAACAATATCTTTTTAGCCTCATTAGCTAATATTAGCTTCAAGGAGTTCAAGAAGTAACAGATAATTAACACATCTGCACAACATAGGTTTTAATTTGCTTGTGATTTAAAAATGAACGTAGTTTGAATTACTGTATATTCTGTAATCGTGCAAACGTAATCATTGATACAGTGCTCACAAGTGGCAGAGAGCGACGCGCCTATGTCGTGTTACAAATATACAAAATTTAGTGGTGACTACTGACATTTATAAAAGTGCTGTTTTGCCTGATTCCAAGTAACTCAGTACCAAATGTTCTTTATATATAAAGTGCACTTGCAATAGCTTCACTACTGAAAACCTGATTGGGGGAAAAAGCACGCAGTAAACAAAAAGAAGAGAGAAGTAGAATTTTAATAAACATTTATTCCCAGGAGGACATGGGTGTACTGTAAATACACCACAGTGCTATCAAAGCAACATTTCTTTTGAACTGAAGAATGCAAATTAGGTTTACCTTACTTCCATATCATTTGCTGGTTTTAATCCTAATAATATATTATTTTCAAAGGAGAGCTAGATGTGCTCTGCCCTTGTTCTCTACCTGAAAACTGGGTCTTGTTAACAATTCCAAACTTCCTAGCTGTCAACATTTTTACAAGGTCTGAAATACGTTTTCAAGTTTATTAATAAATTAGGCTGGAAAAATAATCTTCTGTGAATAAGGTGAACTTCTGATCATTTGTGACTGATGATATTTTTCAAAAGCTGGTGCCACGTTCTGCCCTCCAATAATACATATAAGTAGTTCTCCTTGTAGTCAGGGGAAGATGTATTTGGGTACCTTAGTGCTGAACTTGGCTAAGAGTTCAACATGCTTAAGTGTTCTCAGTGTGTAACTTCAGTAGTATTCAGGTGCCGTGGTGACAGCAGTACTTAGAAACTCATTCAGGGTCCAGATCTGCTCCTTCTGAAGTCAGTCAGATCATTTTAATTACTGCCGGCTGGAGCAGGGTCAAGCCCATGTTACATATGGAATCGTGTTCCTCCCCAGGAGTCAGCTTGTCTGCCTAGATTGTATTTATTGCCACCTTGATACTTTCGCTTAGAGGTACTTAACTATTCCTTATATCTATTGGTTCTTTATTCCAGAGATCCATTGATTTTCATTTTCATAATTTTGCAGTACAATGGATAATGATTACTTGTGGATCACTCCAAATTATTTTTACCTTCTTTTTTTTGTTAGTTAGTTTTTCTTCTTTCTGATGGTTATATAAGATATTTATACTGTAGGAAAAATGTGTTCAAAGTTGATAATTTTTCAACTTTTCACATTAGGAAAAATTTTAGGATTACTTATGCCTCTGCTCTGTGAATTTGTGCAAAATGCAGTCTATCAAGGAAGATCTCTTGAAAGGTAAATTTATATGTGGTTTCAGAAAGGAAGAGCTATGGCACATCTTTTCTGTCAGTGCAAGATGTGAATCCCATGGAAGAGTTGAGGAGCTATTAGTAAAAGACCCTTAAATATGAGGATTCAGGGCAAATTGCTGTGAGCATTCATGTGTATCTACTAAATCATAAGACCAGCTCTTGGCTTTCATCTCCAGGACGAAGAGAGTTACTCCCTTCTTTTCAGGGTAGTCATAAGTTCCCATCTCTTGGCTTCACTGATGGAATAGGTCCCCTGGGATTTTGCATTTTGCCAGGGGATATGCTTTGTGTAAACCCCAACACCTCTTCTTGTGCATCCGTACACTATTTGTGTGTAGTGCTGTTCACACACCTTTGCAGTGGACAGAATGACAGTGACTATAAAGAAATACCTAGTCAAGCTGTTGGCTATTATTTACTCCATTCCCTTTAACGCACTGTATAATGTTAAAAAGCATCCGGGATTTATCTCACCTCATTTTAGCATTCTAAAAGTTAACTTAGGTAATTGCCCAGGCTCCCTCTACTCTCAGTGGAGAAAAAATAGATATCTCCTGATCACAGTTCATCAGCTGTCTCTAACTGCTATTTTGGGACAGGGTGATTCATCCTCTTGAAGTGCTTCCTACTTTACACTGACTAGAGAAGATGACTAGGTGTCTAACTCTTAGATGGCTAAGGTGGCTAATGGCAGAAGAGATAAATGGCACTCTTGTGAAGTATTTTATACTTGTCTTATGCAAAGAAGGCGTGTGGTCAAAAGAGTCTGGTGTACAGCTACCAACTCCCAAACCTGCCTGCAATTCAAGAAAAAGGACTTTTGCTCTTATCTGAATGACCCCATCACTTGACCATGTGCCTTATTTGCTCTGAACTTCATTTTTCCTTTCTGGGAAATGGATGAAGACCTGAATTACAGTGTATATATAGAATGCCTTTTGGTTGTAGTTAAAACTGCTTAAGGGATCCAGGTATCTTTTTGTTATTTTCCATGACCTATGGTCTAGAAGAAATATCCTTTAAATCAAGCTTAGCCTCAGCTCTTTTTCTCAGGTAAATTCCTGAGGTATTTATAAGGCAGGTAAGCAGGCAGTAGGAATCGAGAGCTTTAGATGTTTTAAAGAAGTCCTAAGTGGATAAAACTTTACAGGCATTACTTTGAAAAGATTACCCCCCAGACAATCTCTCCTTGCACTGTCAACAGAGAAAACAAGTTAAAAGCTTGAGTTAAATGGTTTGTATATAATACATTGTCCTTTTGAATAACTGAGCTTGAATCCATTTGAATCAAAAATATTACCTGTCATAAGGAACTACAGTTTTCAATATCAAAGCATCTTGAATAAAAGCCATTACTTCTTTTTAAATAAAAGTGATTTCATTTGTGCTCTTAGCAGCAGAAGTCCTACTGTTAACTTTACATTTACTTAACGTGCCTTTTCTGTGGATACTTCTTTGCAACACTCAACTGCAGTAGCTGTGGTTAAGCAGCATCCCTTATTAGACGATTCAGTGAGAGTAGAGGGGAGAGAGCCCTGGTCAATGCATACAATTGTTTTTTTGCCCCATGTGCAGCTTTCCTTTAGGTGTCAGTTTGGGACATGACACCTTGTAGTTCTGTTGTTGGGATATTTTGCTTTCATTTGGCTTATATTGTATGTATGAATTCAACAGGGAAGAGTCTGGGAAGAAAAAAAAAAAAGAGTTCCTGTCAATTCCAGTAAATGCAAAAGAAGTATTACTGTTAAATCAGAAGTAACTGCTGCTACTGTGCGACTGTGACTATTTGCCTTTGTCTCCCTATGTGTTTTGGTCTGCAGCCATTAATAGCTTGGACTCCATGAAGCAGTAGCAAAGGGGAGTGTGTCAGAGCAGCAGGCCAAAATTAAATTACAGCAACCTCGCGCTTTGCATTAAAATCTCCACTAAGCAATGGAGGCTTGTAATTGTCCGGATTTTCCTTAAAGACAATGGCCCTCCATGCAACTGGCTACACTCAGTTAATTCATGCTGTCAGCTTCCTTTATCGGCTGTGGGGAATGCAGTATTGATTCTTGAACTCAACAGCAGCACAAAGAGCCACTAGTGCATGGTCAAAATGCAGCAATAAAGGGCTGGCAGCTTGAGAAAAGCAGCCATTCCGTTGCACAAACAAGGTCAATTAGAGGACAGTGCAGCATAATATAAATAGCATTAGCAGCCCTCTTCAACCATGATGAGACCATGCTGGGAAGATGACAATAAATAAAATAGGGTTTAATGCAGAGTAAATACAAAAGCGTTCAATGTAATTTAATTTAAAACCTTGCATCCCTTTAAAAGTACCATCAATTAAAAAATACTTATCTTTAAAAAAAGAAGACTATTCTTTTCAGGTGAATCTCTGTATAAATTAATTACGTACATATGTAGAACTGAATGGGAATGTATTGTTTAATAAATGGTTAATTCTTAAATTACAGCTGTGGGATATTATGTCTGTCTGTGTAATCTCTTACTTTTTATTAACACAAATCTTTCAGTGTCATTTGAGTGTAATAATAGGACAAAAGCGTATCTGCATTTTTAGTTCAGAAGTTAAAAAAAGTTGCAAAGGATCTTTATGTCCTTCTTTAAGATCTTGTAATTATTATCTTTTTTATATGAGAGACTTCTTATTATTATGCCAGCTCAGAATTAATTACAAATGTAATATACATCATTCTGCTAACACATAGAGTACGCTAAGCGAATTAGGCTCTTAAAATAGATAATGGGCCTCGGATAGGCAGCTGATAAACCTAGACTGTATAAGGAAGCTGAAGAGGTTTCAAAACTATTTAATTGTTTAGTGTTTAGGCGGCAAAATAAGCGTTTGTTTCAAAGTCCTGTTAAATAACGAATGTGCTGAAAGCTGACAGAAGAGTTAGATTTAGAGCTCTGGTTTACCTGTGCAGTCTTACAATTTTTTTGGCAGTACAAGCCTACTACTGGAACCCTCCTCGCTTACTTGAGCTTTTGAGAGTATTCACATCAACTTTGAATATGCTTAACATCCATTAAAACTGGAAGTAATTGGACTGAGACCTGTGATGAAGGTTGAGTATGAAGTCATCATTGTTTGTGTCAAATCTTACCTATGTTGTAAAGCTGTGTCTTGTATCTGCCACAGTGCAATAATAACCATATCATTCTACACGTAGTATGCGTAAGACCTTTGAGGAAGGATAGAAACAGCAAGGTTTTTCTTGTAAAACAAATGGGTCTTCCAAATTATTCTACAAGAAATTCCTTCCTACATTAACAATGGAATCAGTAGGAGCTCCTTGCCTCGGAGAGGAACAGAAATGGCTTCTGGACTGACTGGAAGTATGGTAACTTCATTCAGCTATTAAGTAGAGTAATGAGTAGAATGCTGCTTCTGTTTTTATAAGTTTGAAATACCAATACAGCTTGAAGGTAGTGAGGAAAAGAGGAACAAATTAGCTTATTATGATTCCTGCCATCTAGGAAGCACAAGGTAAAGGATGGCAAGTCTTAGTATTTATGTCCTGGGCTGAGACTTCAGTTTCTTGGGAAGTGCAGCTGTCCTTAATAATTTTTTGAAGTTGCTCATTTTTGTCAGACAAGATAAAACCAGAGGATAAAGACAACAGAAACAAGGCAAAGACCAATAAAAGAAAGGGAGTAAGTATGAGAAGTTCTAATTTTTTGTCACAAGGAAAACTTTATTTTCTGGACTTTTTTCTGTCTTTCATTCTGGAGCTGAGGCAGATTCCAGGATAAAAGCCCTTATTAGGCAGATAAATGCAACCAGTGACCAATTAGCTCTTGGGCATATTTGTGCTTCTCCTTAGCCCCTCTTCCTCTTCAAGTATGTAAGCAATTGGACTTGTTTGGGATTTGTTCCTTTTCTGCAAGACAAGATTGACTAATAGTGTAATTAAAATAATAGTTTTTAATAATAGTTTTTTAAAAGAATATCAATGAAGCAAATGCCTTCGAGTGGCTGGCTGGAAAGATTTTTACATCTTTTAGAACACAACCTTACGTGGAATCAGTGTGTTCAGAAGGAAAATCAGATAACCTATATGTATATCTCCTAAGCCAAAGCAGAATAATAGTTGTAGCAAGATTTGTACGAAGAGGTAGTATCTGTAGTTTTGTTTTGCATTACATATACTTTTTATTGATTTCTTTTGGTGTTACTCACAAATTATGGAGACCAAATAAATTTTACATGGGGCAATTCAATAATTGTGTAAAGAGATATCTTCATTGTTTCTTGACTTTGAAACTGTAAAATATTTTATCCCAAAGGTGCAGGGAAGCAGAGTGTTTCTATGAGCTCCTCAGTATTTAGGAGAAGTGTGTGGGACAATGCATCTTGCTTCCTCATACATGGCCATCACGTCTCAGTGATAGCAAAATATTTCTTCTTTCATCTCCTTTTTGCTCATCATCTTTAATCCCAATGTCACATAAGGGTCTATAAATATATCATGCACTGTAATTACCTCTGGAACGTGTACTAGGTGACTTCTTCTGACTTCTAGTGAGATGCTTCTAGAGGTTTACTTTTAACCTATTGTAAAGGTCAGGAACATAGCTACGTTAAGTCATTAGCGTTCAGATGCCTCCGTTCACAAGCATTATGCTACTAATGAAATGAATGTTTTCCAACACTTTCTTTTCTTCCCAACACCACCAAACTGCAATTCCCTTTGGGAATGAACTTCCCACCTTCATCTGACGTGAGAGATGATCCTGTCACTCCTAAGGTGTCACTCTGAAAAGCAGCAGGTATTCCACTGTTGATTCTGTCTTGACACCTTGTTAGTTCATTCTGGAGAGAGATAGGTACTTTTTTTACTTTACTTTTATTTTCAAAATAGGTCTCAGGGATATGTTCTAAGATTGTAAAAAGTCTGCCTTCTCTGACTAGGGTGGGTGGGAGTAGAGAGAGAAATTCAGAGAGATTGCAAATGGAGACTTACAACTACAAATTTTGCACCTCCCAGCAGATATATGTAAAGGAGAGGAGGATGCTGAGTAGTCCAAGTAAGAGTCAGGAGACAATTTGGAGAAAAGCAAGTGCCAAGGCAATGTGTCCCTCAGAAATTTGGAAAGCTGCAAGTTTTGACTGCAGCTCAAATTAGGAAAGTCTTTTTCCAAGTCCCCAGAGGGAAGCATATGATTTGACAACATACCCCAGAGGAGGCAGAGAGAGGAAAATAGACTGGATATAAAGATGACAACTCTTCATTCTTCATTCCTGAAAGTGTAAAGAAAGTTTCTAGGAAGCAGAGAAGGTGTGTGGTTCTAGGCCCAGGTCATTCTCCAACCTCACCATGAGGAGATCAAAGAAGCAAGAATATAAATGGTTCTCATTCTTCTGGGCCATGCAAGAGAAGTGAAAGTCCACTTACTGTCCAAGTCTGTAAAGGAAATAAAAGTGGGAAGCAGAATTTGCAAAACTCTTTCATATCTTACTGAAAGAGACCAGCCTGTGAAATATGCACAAGCGTAACGTGCATAACACCTGGGAATGGAGTTGATTGTTTATATTTCTTATGAAACATAGCAATGTCATGGTTGAGATTGTGAGGGGTTTACATGTTGGGAACTGAGAAGATAACAAGCCCAACACCCATAACTATGTATTTAGGAATGCAGAGGATATCACAACTCTAAAGAAAAACATCATAGTGTAAAACTGCTTATAAGCACATTTAAAACTGGGGGATTTACAGAAAATATTTCATCATGCGCCAACAAACCGTACAAGATGTAGGAATGGGAGAGCCTTATCTGTTTGCCTCAAAGATCTTGAGTCAAAAAACTCAGAAGAGGAATAGTGAGAAATTTTCTGTCAGTATTCTGATATCTCTTAACACCATTCCTCTCCCCCATTATTCCCCCCATTCCTCCCCCCTTCATTACATGATCCATCTTCTAGAGTGGTACAAACCACAGCAACTAGTGGAGTCTCAGTTTATTTGACTCTTTGAAGTGCCTCATCAGAGAGTCACCAAAGACATGCTCTACTGTCATGTACCTTTGGCACGCCTGTCTTCATGAGGATGAAGGAGGAAACACGTAAGATATGGACAACACTGGTAGCTTAGTCAGTCTCATGCTCAGATTAAATTATGGGAACAGAGCTTCAGATGGTATCTTCAGAAGAACTGGTTTTGGATTTCGTTCAGAAGGTAATTTTCATGCACAAAAGTGGCCTTAGGAAAGGGCAGTTCAGGAGGAGATTTTCACCTTGGTTTTTTTCTTATCCTGGCTGTACTCATAGCCAAGAGTGAGAGCTGTACGGTGGTAAAGGTTGAGAAACGAGAGCTTGCTTTTTTCATGTGATGACCAAACAGTCTCAAGGGCTGAATTCATAAGTCTTAATGGGTAATGATGCTTACAGGACAGCTGTATTGCTAGCATGCCAGGAGCTATTATTCAGTGCAGAAGATGACCCCAAAAACTAGCTCCCACTTAAAAGGAACATGGGATTTCACAAATGGATTTTGTGCTTGCAAGGAGAGGGAAAGACTTGACACTTTACAGACAAAAGTCCTTTCTGCTTTAGTAACCTCTTCACCCTTACCAGGCAGAAGAATAAGAGGATTCTTAAATGAGTTGTACAGAATCCGTTTGTTATATGATGTGAACCATGGACAGAGAACATTTAACTGTCTCTTGCATATGAGTCTATAGAGCCTACTTTCTTCATTGTTTAAATATATTTTGCATCTATTTTTTGCTCATGTATCCTGGTTAGGTTCCCAATGGTACTCTTGTAAAATATCTCTTAATGACTCTTTTCTTCCTGTGGGCTCTTCCTAAAATCTTCTTATCAAAAAAGCCCTTATCTTTTATTTTTTTTTTAGCCGCATGCATATAAACATTTAGACATCAAAAAGTCTGTAGTAGGTAAAACCATTTCATTAATGATAGAAATAAATCTAACGATAAAATATGCCTATGAGATGATGAACAAAGACATATCTTCTTAATTTGCATACTGTTTCATTAGGAAATTTATAATACATTTAGCTCAATAATACACAAGAAAAATCTTGTGAAATGTGTTGATACCTCTTCAAAAATTAATTAAAAGAGGAAAAGATTTACTTTTTTTTTTTTTTTTTAAGAATATTTGTTCTGAACTGATGGTACAAAAAGAATAAGAATGGCAGCTCGTTCCAGGTGACTGATCTCGGTACTCTCTTGTGCTTAAATGATGTGTTCTGAAAATGTAAGTCCACGGAGCATCAGCAACTCTCAGTACCTGCTCAGTGTCCTCTAAATAGCTTCTCTTTTCCTTTTTTCCCTGCCAAGGGCAATAGCTTCATTTCCACCCCTGTCTGGAAATATTAGAATAAGAAAAGTAGTTTGTGAAAGAAAAAGAAAAAAACATCACAATCTTCTATTTTACCCAAATACCTCATACAGTACTCAGTATTTCATACTAGCAAGTACAGAGACATCTTTAGATCCATGGCACCTTCCCACCTCTTCAGAAGAAAATGTGAAGACCAATTTCCCTGACATCTTTTCAGATGCTGAATTTCCCAGAATTCTTTTCAAATTGCATTGCTGTTTTTTAAAAGAAAATCTAAATATTTAAAATCACAACATCGTGAAATCAGGAAAGAGTCAAGTCAATAATTTTCCATGGCTCACATTTCCTGGCCAGAACTGCACTCCACTCTGAGGCAGCATAAGCTTCAAGAGACTAATCTTGAATGTATAGGCAATCAGGTAATGTATACAGTTTATCTAAAGTTGGTCAAACAACAGGGTATTAAAGAGGAGTATATGTTATAGTTTAATACAATGACACACCTCAGTAGTTGTTGGACGGGAATCGAAACAGTGCTGTTAAAACCCAAAGCATGCCATTATTGGACAATAATATGTAAGTGAAATGCATTATTATGATTATAAATAGGTCATTTCTAAAGGAAACATACTAGATGCAGACAGGAATAACAAATCATGTGTAAAATGAAATGACCTTTAATGGAACAAAGAACAGTAAATAGAAGAGACTGCATGAGATTTCTCTCTGCTAAAAGGAGGAACGGTCCTTGTTTGTTGGGGAGGTACTGGGGAAGTTGCACCTCTCTCCTGCCTGTTGGTTTGACTGCATGCAGTAGGCTGCAATTTGCAGTGCATGCAGACTGTCTGTGGCATGTGCAGGTTAGGAAGGGCATATGAAAGGACTGAATATCCAATTAAGGCCTCTGGCTGTTTGTCACTGCTGAGTCTAAACAGAGAATGGAAGGGATTTAAAACAGTGTAAGAGAATCCAAGGCACCCTCGACCCCATTAGCAAAGATAATAAAGATGATTCATAAATGGAGCTGTGCACATCATCCTTCAGAGAGATGTCTAAGCAGTTGTTTTGGGGATATTCAGCCTCAGGAAGTAAAAGAAAGATGATTTTGCTTCACCTAAGTAGCTGGGATTATAAACTGGGGGTGTATGTTAAGATATAGACTGAAATTTAATTATTTTATTTTTCCCTGACATTCACAATCAAAAGTCATATTCTCACTGAGTGATACAAGGAGAGAATGGTAGTTACCAATATCACCAAGAATGAAGACCTAAAGACCTTTCCCATTCAACAGAAAATTGCAAAATTCTTTATAGAAATGTTTTAAAATATTTAAAACATTTAAAACAGAAAGCCATAAAATCCCAGGAAGGATTTGGTAGGAAATGTAGAATGGGAATATAGAATAAGAATCAGAGTAAATTTATGAAGATTTATCATTTTCTTTCAAATTAGTCTTTCATTTAACATTCAGTGAGTCAGTGTATGAATGCTGCCTGGAACACTGAATTTAAACAAAAATTTGGTCTTAATGCAGAAATTAGTACCGTAACCAGCCACAAAACGAATGTTAACTGATCACTCTGCCACTGAATACATCTTCCAAAAGGGCTTATCTGCATATGTTTTATCTCAAAAGTTGCACAAAAGACATCCTTCTCAAAATAGGGCCAGTCTGAAATCAGCACATCAAAAATTCAGTGCCATGTAGCCACTCTGAATTCTAGGCTTGGAGCTGCAATTGCAGTGCCAGTAAAGAGACCAGAAAGCTTTTGGCAAGAGCTTTCCAGTTTTGGCTCATATGCAAAAACAGTATAACATTCTCTGAGTTTAAATGTTTAGAGAAAATGTCACATTTTTTTACAGTGGAAATTCTTTATTTTACTCTTTTAATATTCTTTTCATATTAAATCACATGTAAAATAATGCATTTATTCACCGATACATATTCTCACCTGAAGGGATCCAAAGGGTTCATCGTTCATATTTTTCTAATACTCCTCCCCTCCAAAAATAGCGTGTTGTAACTACGGTATTAATTCAATACATTCCATTTTTATTTTCAATTTCAAATCATTATTTTAAAAAATCATTAATGAATATCGAACTCATGAAAGCCTGGGTTTATTGTCCTGGAAACTGATGTCTGCTAGATAGAAAACAGCCTTTGAGTCAGTAATGGTAGACCAAGTATTCATCACAGCTGTGATCATCCTTTAGCCACATTGTGAGCATTTGTGGTTTATGCCCTCCCTAATCTTTCAGGCTGTGACCAAGAAAAAGGATGCCGGTGTTATTAATTGTTTCTGAACCATGTTATTGAAGTGAAGAGGCCTGTTTATATGAACCACTAAGTACTGTGTGAAACAGGGTATGAGTTATCTTCAACCTTGGAACTTCTACATCAGTTTTGATTATCTGCATTAATTCAGTCCACAGTTAAATGCTCTGGTAGTTTTATTTTTGTTTCCGCTTCTGTTATATATCTTTTCTATATTCTTGTTTCTAGGACTGAAAACAACAGCAGATTGAGGCTTCCTTGTGGTAAGAAACTCTTGACTCTTTCTGTGGAGGGAATTACAAAGGGTTCTTAAACTATGAAGACAGAATGAATATGTTCATGGACTATACTGCTCAATGTACAAGCTCTCATATCCATTCATATCTACCAATGCCATAGAAAAAGATGTTGCAATTTCAGACCTGCAGTTTCCCATAGCATTGATCACCCAAAGATGTTGACAGGTGGATTTGTAAGCCTGCAAGACATGAGAAAAGTGTGTAAATATCAAACAGAGGAGGTAGAATGTGAATTCATTGCCCGTATTCTAATACACAAGAGAACATTCAGTAAGGTTAAAATCAAACAAATTTACAACTGTTTTTCACAGTGTGAATTATACTGTGAAACCCGTTGCCACTAGAAGTTACAAAGATCAAGAATTCAGCAAAATTAAGAAAGGAATCAAACTTTATAAGTAGAGCAGTCCAGGCCAGTGTCAGCCTAATTAGCTATAAGCATGTGATGTAACTTTACACTTTGGGATAAAAGCAGTCTTGATTCTGTTTTTAATTAGGAAGAGACTTAGGGTGTGAGGCAGATAACATTTACGAGCCTGCTTCAGGATTTTTAAATCTCCATCTGGATCACTAAGTGTTTCCAAATAGTATATGATAACAGGTGGGCCTTCTTCTGACCCAGGATGGCAATTCACATCTTTCTATGCACCTGAATAAACTTTTTTGATTAAAAAAATTGTCCACAATATTACCACATTTGGCCTTTAAGTCTAAATGCAATTAATGAATTCTTCTGAACAATGGCCCAGTTGTAGAAAATAGAACAATCTGATTTTTATTAAGTTCCAATCTTATCAGCTTAAAGAAAAACAAGTTTTTATCTACCGATATATTCATTATTAACTCAGTGCATCCAAACAGATATCCCGTTTATTCATTAAACAAAATTAAAGAAACCCCGAACATGCATTTGCTGACTTTTTTATTATTCCTTTGATTTTAACTCTTATGTATCTTGTAAGAAGGTCGTTAAGATAATGGCACTAATAGTACTCATCTGAATGTGGGTTTTCCTCTTTGATGTGCCTAGTAATATGCTGGTGTGTATGAAATTAAATAATAACACCAACACCCACAGTAAGAAGAAAAAAGTGAGTGTATGGGAAATCTTTCCTTAATAGCTGTGACTGTTTGTGAAGGCTAAAATTACTCCAGTAAGTTATAAAAAGGTCACAGATCCCCTCATTTGTTTGATAGCATGAAAACAGCCCTTTATTCAGGAGTTTGCCTGCAGTCAAAGATAATTATTACCACCATATTACATAATTTTTGCTATATGGTGTGTAGATGAGCAAAAATTGTGTAAACAACCATCAAGCTCCAGGACGATCATAGTATGAGTGAGGAAATGGGCAGTTACCTTTCAAATCTCATTTCCAGGAGCTGCTGTAAATTAAGATCAGGAGACATAACGCTTCTGAATCTTTGAACTCAGCTATTAGACTTTTATTGACTTTACTAATTTCAAAAGTAAACCTGACTCATGGTTCTTATTACAGATGTATAATTAGATGATTGAAGGTTGATGACTTCACAACTATATTTCAGGGACTTGGGATTCATCCAAGGTCTCGCTAATGACAGGATTCAAAATCTCTGTCCATGGGCCCACCAGACAGCACTTCCAAGGCAGAGCAGAAACCTCCGGTAACAGATTTATAAACATTCATTTGTTTTGATCCCAGAAGCCATTATTTTTATAACTGCAGGGTAGTGCTTTAGAAAGACTCTTCCAGTTATAACATAAAAGCTTTATTCTTCAATGATCTGAGCACCATGGCTCTACCCAACAATTCACATTAATAGTTGCTTACCTTTAAGCACCTAAACATTGGTTTCATATTGATTTCAGTAGTATTTCTCACATGCTTCAGGTTAAGCTCCGGCTTAAGTGCTTTTACAGATAAGAAAAAATTTGCTCAGTGTCTTGCATGACTGAACAGTAAATTTTAGGCAAGAAAAGAGCCTGCTAATCATTTTTTCTCTCTAGACTTTGAAATACGGCTTTTTAGGGAATCATTGTGGTTTCTTGTACAGCTTCAAAGAATGCAGTTTTATTTCCTATTTTTTGTGGAAATGTTATGGCCCTATTTCTTTTATCATATTATTTCACTAATGTTTTATTAGAAATGAATTTGTCTGCTGCTGAAACATTTCTCAGTTACATGGTCCCTCTACATGCCTCCATGGTTCAAGCAGATCCTTGTATTTTTTGCTTTAAACTATTCAAACTAAAATTCAAATAAGAGAAGACAGTTTCATTGCCCTAAATTACATCTCTTATCCTCGATAAATAATATTGTACAACTTCACCAGTAAATCTGATAATTATTTTACAAGTTAAAATTAAAAGCTGGATATTCTGCAAAATTTGCATTTGTGTCAGCCTTTCATTGTTTTTGTCCCATGTGACAATAAAATAATGCAAAATCTTCAGAGTTTCTATATAAATCAAAATAACTTTTTTCATGAACTTGATTTAGGAACAGAGGTTGCAATTAAGAGAATTAATGATTGTTCTATCAAGCTGTCATGCTCATATAGGCTACTGCAATCCTTAGGGAACCTGTAAATGGGGAAGGGTAGTTCAGGACAGCTTTTCTTCAGAATTCGAGTACAGTGACTTTATTAGTTGCCACAATTGTGCTTTGAAGGAGTTTGAAAGAATACGTTAAGAATTTTCCCTGGTAGGTAAACTGGCCCTTGAGACACCACAAGCTGGTGGTGTGAGCCCCATGGATACCCAAAGTATCCAAAGGAGTAGAGGATCTCCAACGTGATATCCTATGCAGAAAACAGCTGGTGGTCCAAACTATTGAACTAGGCTCACTCTCTTCTTCCATATAAATGTTCTAGTCTCTGAAACACACCACGTAAAATCATATAGACCGATTGCATATTGAGGGACAGATTACTCAACACATTTTGGCTCCTTCATTCTGCCTGATATCTTGGTAGATATCTACTCAGTGTGGTTGGGAGATGCATTCTGGCTGTCCTGCGTCCTTTGTCGTAGGTCTGTGAAGGTGCAAAACCACCCTTAGGAAAATTTCAGGAAAAATATTTGTGGTGGTTGCTTGCTGTTCTCTCCTCTGATCCTTTATAGCCTCGTAGTACAGCAAAATTAGAAATTTGGAGAGGAAAATTTAAACAAATGCGGAAGTTATTCTGACTTGGAAGGACGTGTGCTTTTAGAGTAATGATTAAATTAATAATATTGATATTGCACTTCAGTCCTTTGAAATGCTTTCTAAAACTACTGGATATTTCAAAGATGTTTTGTTTCAGATATTACAAGTCCTTTATACAATCCTCTTTACTGTTGCTCTTTAATAGTGTGCTGTTGTAAGTGCATTTTAGTGAATGTGTAAGGAACCCCATTTGTTTTCCAAGCTTTTCTTCCAAAACAAGACTTTCTTCTGTATCTACATTTTAATATTAGTTCTGTGTTTGCACACTGTTACTAACCCTTCTGACTGATTATATGGCAATAATATTTATCATTTTTATTTTTTCTCTAATTGTAGTAGTAGATCATAAATATTTTAGTCAATAACTTGCGTGGTAACTAAATGATACATTACATATTTTCCATTCTTAAGTTTAATTTTGATAATCAATTAATGTATATATTCTAATTTACTCCAAAATTGTGGGCTTTTTTTGTGAAATTCTTCCCCCCTGAACTTCAAGATTTCTCAGAATTTTATATCTCATAACAGTGGATCTGCTGTTAATGCTAGTTTAGCTGTAATCAATGCATTATTGGTAGTACAAATCACTAGAAATATGATATTTTTACATTTTTACATGAGTTTTTGGTTTAATAGTTATATGAAATATTTAATAAGTTTTAAACAAATGGAGTTCCCAGTGAAAAGATTATATTACCATGGAGGCAAGACTGAGTGTATTTGTCTGTAATTTAAAGAGAAATAGATAAACTATTTTTCTCTCTAAATCTGGCATTATACATTTAAGAAATTCAAGACCAAGATTATACTTAAAATAAAACCCGGATTTGGGTAATGAACAAGTAAGTTAAGGAACAAGAGAGGACTTTCAGTAGCTCCTGGTGGAGCCACTGGTGCAGAGTTTATTCCATTCAGTCTGATGGTGGAGTGTCTGTTCCACATTTCCCCATTCTACTTTCTCCTATATCTGCCCCAGTCACTGCTACAGACGTGGAAATAATGCTCTAAGCCGTGTCCATTTTATGTATGCAAAACACCTTTACTCTGCCCTGTGGTAATGTTGTGAGAGTAAGAGGCAACAGAAACGTATTTCACACAGACAAAAAAGTTTCTTTATAAGTCAGATCATTTAAATTAAGATGACAAATACTAAAAAGTTCAAACACATTTTTATGCTTGTCATATGTTATCAGTACACAACTTCACTGGAATGGATAAAAAAAACCAATTCTGATACAGTACACCTGAAAATCATATCAGTACTGAGGGTATTGACTTAAGTGTGGAAAATTTAATGGTCCCTTTGCATTTTGTTTGTTAATTTAAATACACTTTTTAATTTCTTCATTCACTGTATTTAAAATTTTTACCAAGGTAATAGAAATTTTCCAGCTACCAGGAGGTTTATAGCTTAACTGCATGGATGAGAACAGATCAGAATTGGCAACTGTCAGTATAAGCATCCAATGTCCCAAAACTGTTAGAAAATCCCCACTCTGTCATGTCTTTAGAGGGTTATAGTCTCGTACTTATTTATGTGGTACTTCTATGTGCTGTGTCCATGCATGTGTTCCTAATATCTATACGTCTGAAGATCAAGTAGAAAAATACCTACAGAAGTATAAAATTCTTTCCCCTTGCCCACATTGATGTAGGCTTGACAAAGACTGGTGTTCCTGCGCTAATTCCATTTTAAAAAGCCTTTGTGCATAAATACACACTGGATTAATAAAATAATATTTAGGATTTGAGCCTTAAAAATGATTTCATTGTATCCTGTAGAAACAAAAAATAAAAGCAACCAATGTCTACAATGCAGCTATGAAGGGGGAAAAAATGCTTCACTGTTATTTGCCTGTAATTGGCTTTGAGCATCACAATGCACGTGTAATTGGGTCTGTACTTGTATTCTTCAAGGGTTCTGTGCTATTTCTACTTGAACCCATTTTTGATATGGTTCAGCTCAGCAGTGCCAGCTACCTCTTGTTATGCAGTTGAAAAACTGTGGCCATTAAAAATAGGATATGGTGTGATTTTGTTTTGCAGCACTGCATGGAAAATCAGTTGCTGTTCATAACAGCTCTGTGGTTGGTTGATTTAAAGCAGGAGGGCGACTTCGAATTGACAAGCAGACAGTTCATGAAAAAGGATATTGTATCTTTAAGGTTTTCTGACTGATTGTGTTTAACTGCGCTACTCAGCAGGCAGTAATTAGGCGGTAGCTTTGCTGAGAAACTTAAAGCAGAGGCTGTGTTGCTCTGTGCTCTTGAATCAAAAAAAAAAAAAAGCAAAAAAATTCTGGATTTGAACAAATGGGATTTTTACTGTTTTTTAGCCAGTATGGGAGCAAACAGAAAGCAGGCCCCTAGAGGCTCCTAAAGTTATCTTCCCATGCAGATAGTCTCTAGGGAGCTGTGGTGCTTGCGAAAGGAGGCAATGAGAACCATTATAGAAGCACATGACACTATTGCTGAAGGTCAGAGTGGTATTGGAATAAAAGAGAAGCTGCTGATACAAAATGACATGGCTGCTGCATCTTCTGGGCCAGTTCACAATTTTGATTGGAATGTAGCTCAAATGCATCGTGAATGTGATTAATAAATAAAAGTACATAATAATGATGATGGCTGAACTGGTGCTTCCCAGACTGCTGCAGAGCAGAAGAGAATGGGAATCTCAGATAAAAGACAGCAAACAAAATATGCAGTTAATGTTACCGCCTGAGGAACAGTTTGATTTGAAAATACTGTTGTAGGTTTGTGAAGTGGACACTGCAGTGCACCATTGCAAACACTGAATGCAGGAATGAATTGTTAACCTTCTCCTTTTGAGCTTTACAGTAGTGTAACAAATTGTGGAGGGGAGTACCACAAAGTTAGGGTACGGTTTTGTCATAAATAGCATAGGAGCTTCACAGAAACACTCTTCTTCCCCCTCACACCTCTACTTTCTATTGCTGCTATTTTGATGTTTATGCTTAGACATGTCATCAGTTAACAGCAACTAGGCTTTGAAAAGACTCGGGATTCTATTGCCGTTTATTTATACTACAGCCTCTTTATCCATGTTTTAAAAAAAAAAGATAGTTCATTTGTTTATTGGATGCCATTATACTGCTGGAAATGAAGTCATCCATTAACACGATAAATTAAGCCTATGTTTTGATTTGGCATCAGGTAGTAGATACTGCCAGAGGGTCACATTTTCAGTGTGATGAGCATTATTTTTCCTGTGTAGCCTAAGCCGCTTTGTGAGGTCCAGTAAAAACTCTCTTGATGACTATGGCTCTGATTCTGAATAAAACTGCTCTCTATAGTTCTGACACCAGTTCTGATAACTTTGAGGTTTGTTCCTTCAGCAAACTCTGTGGTTTGATAAATCTTTTTTATTTTATCTATCTCCTTCGTTCACATGTTAACAAGAAAGTAAATTAGTGTGTAAATTGGCAAGAACAGTGCACTGAGCAACATATGTTTTCACAGGACCATTGTCCTGAAGTTTGTAGTTTTTAAAAAGGTTTGATCTGAGTAAATTATGAAAGCTTATCAGAATTCTCTGACTGAATGTTTATAAGAGCCAGAACTGCTTTCCAATTACAGCCGGGCTTGCAACAGCGAGATGGATTCAATGCCATTGCCTAAAATTCACCTATCTTTATTTCCTGTTTTCAAGGTCGATCCATTTTCTCTACTTCATAGATGCCCTTTTAACTGGGATATACAGAACATCAAGGATTAAATTGCCGAAGTATTTTTCTTCTAAGTGACAATGAGCCTAATTCACTGTCAGTTAATGCCAGGTGTTTTTCCCCCTAGTATTAAGTTCTTCAAAACTGTAGCTGTTTAGGACACCATTCACAGGGGCTTACCGTAGGGAGGAAAATGATTACATGAAGTCAAATAAAATGAATAATTCATTACATCACGTTTTGTAATCCTGATGTTAAGCATAAAACCAGTGGTTTATTTTTCAGCAAAATGTTTTTGTATCATTTCATACGGCATATAATACAAAACAATAACTGCATACATAATGTGAAAAGCCTACAGGCAAAGAGGGTCCTGCTTGGTGCTTCTGGCTTCATCTGGGGTGTCACAATATCCGTGCTTTGAGGCAATGCCTACGAGTACCCATCTTCCCTTGGAATCTTCTGGGGCCAATGGAGTGTCTGTCTTTTAATTTGATTGTAAAATATTGCCCCAGTTCTTTACCACAAATTTGAAAATCAATATTTACATCTTGCTAACTTGCTAAACTTGCTAAACCTCTCATTTATTTCTATGGTTATTCTACTGACAATAAACAACTCAAAGTGAAAGGCCTTTCTGTGTTTACCTGGTACATCTCTCCTTCTCTCCCTCTCTCTCTCACACATGCTTGCGCAAATGTCTGGACACAGATAAATATTATATATATGTATATATATACATGTATACTCATGCAATATTTATACAGGTAAGAATACAGCAGCTGTAAGTTGTATAAAAGATAACATAATATAAATTTACACTTTTTTCCAAACTCAACAAATTTCTTTCTAATATTCATCATTCATGCTTTTTCTGACCTGGATTTTTTGGGGTTTGTTTTGGGGTTTTTTGGAGGGTGTGTGCAACCTAGTGTTATTTGTTGTTTAATTTTGTCATCTGGTAAAGCCTCTCTCTTTTTAGATGGGAACCCTCACTGGAGGAAGGTTGTTTTGCATCCTTGGTGTCACAGTTTCCAAATCAGATCTACTTTAACATGGGCTGATTATTATGCTATATTCCAGGCTGAAATAATTGTGTACCTGGACCATCTGCTTCTGCCTTTTCCAGCACCTTCCCGTGGACAGCTCCGGGGCACTCAATCGGGACCGGGGCGGACTCCTACCGAGGTGTCCATGCATTTGTCTTGTGGGAAAGGACAGACACTGTCAGTGGATTTCAAAGCTGTTTAACAAAGCATTTCCCCTTTCTAAGAATAATAGCCTTTAATAGCCTACATTTGCACACAACAGCAAACATATCATGCCTGTAATGTAACAAAAATATCTGCTAGCCATAACACAAATCCTGCAAGGGCATTCTAACCAGTTTTTCAATTTAAAATAACAAACTACTGATTAATTGTGATGGTCAGTCATTTCCAAACTAGATTAAGAAACTTCAATAGTCTGAGAATAATATATGGTTACTAATTTCAAAGGAGGGGACAAATATAGCCATTTTGGATTAATGTATATTTCTCAAATGTAGCCAGATGAATTTAATTCATTTTGTGGTGTTCATGGCATTTAAAAATGATTTTAGTGAATTACTATAGAAAGCGTGTCTTATTCTTTTAATTAATCTTTTATTTAAAGAAATGTTTTCACCCAAGATACTAAGCAAGAACATTACAAACATGCTCAGGCAAAAGGTAATAGATTTAAAGTTTAATTGTAATGTTCTGTTAAGCATTTTTAATGGAAAACCTGATGACCCAATTATACACCGAAAGTGGAAAATCAGAACACAGTATCTGGATTTGAATATAAAAATGCTGAGATGCATAATACATAGGAGTTTGATATCTATTCTACTTCTTGTCAAGGAGGTATAAAATTATCAAGAATTAACAGAGAGCAGAAATCAGACCCCGAGCTGAGCATTCTGGAGAAGAATATAAATTATATTTTAACTTAGAATAGTAGCCTGCCTCTCCATGCAGTGCAGAATCATTTTCCTGCACTGACATCCCATTCTTTCTGCACTGTCACTATTCATAGTGGCATCAGCAAGACCTTCTTCCCAGGGTGAATCCTTCCCACTATTGAAAGTCGGCTATGAAATCAGCTAGTTTGAGAAGTGATTTTCCAAGATACCTGGCATCACTGAACTCAGTCAGGAGCTGGATGGTTTTTTACCTTGAAAATCTTCCCTTTCCATCTAAGCTGTTGTTCCCAAACCGAGGTCCTAACAGGCTATTAGTGAGGGCATGAAGAATAAGAGAATGGCTTACGGGACCATAGGATCTTAATAGTCTTTTCAACTCTAAAAAGTAATGCTAATAATGTATTGGTGTCCTCTAGAATCTATGATGACCCACAGGAAAGTCTGGTTGTTCATGGTGCTCCATCAACACAAAAAGGTTGAGAATGACTGCCGTGTTCAGTTATTTCACCTTCTCTTCCTAAAAGAGATATATAGCTAAAACAAAGTCTCCAAGCATACAGCAGCAGATACAAGTAAAATCTTCTATCTTCAGTGCATCACAGACAACTTCAGTAAGTGGTACTTTGGGTCTTTAATGGTGAAGGAAGAAGTAATGTGAATGTGACTGTGCAGATGCCATCATTCAGTTGGAAATGAAGTTGTTATGCACGGTACTTAAGAAAAGGTCCTAAGGAAAACATGCAGATGTGAGAGCATGAAATTATCAACTTCCCTTAGTGCCTTGAGGGAGATGAATTTGAGGGTATCTAGGCTGGTACCAAACTGTGTGCTTGGGATGCTGGGGCACAGGCCTTTGTAGCTTGCTGGTATTAACTACTTTTTAGCCATCCAAGCCTTGCTTTGTTCTCTGCCTCTACACAAAAAATGTTAACCACCGAGTAAAAGGGGCATAACCAAAGAAAAGTAATGTATTTCAAGCACACAGCCCTTAATAATTTCAGAGAAAGACAAGGCTTACAGAGAAAGGAAGTAAGGAAATTCTGTAAGTAAATAAATTTCTATAAAGAAATTAACATTAATTACACCAGTACAGAGGAAGAGTGGGAAACACACTGAGACAAATCTGGTAAAATCATCAGCTCTTTGGTGACCTAAAAATCCAAAAGAAAGAATCCAGAAAGTGGAAAGTAGTTCAAGCAACTGCAGATGAATGTGAAAGAATAGAAGAAGCTATTGGGACAAATTCAGAAGTGCTGAGGGACAAAACAGGATACTTTTCACAAGGTGCATGAAAGGTAAGAAGAAAGCAGTTATAGCAAGAGCAAGACAAGGAAAATAAAGTCCACTCCTTGATAGAGATTGAAAAATTGAGACTAGCATGCTTAATTCATTTCTGTTTCAGTCTGCACTATAAATACTATGTGCAGTCAGGGAGTTAGTACTACTAAAACCAAGCAAAGTTGTAAGATCTCAGGTTAAGACAAGAACAGTTTAGAAAAACACTTAGGTAACACAGACATTTTCAAATTGCCTGGGCCTAATGAAATTCCTCCTATAGATGTGGCTAAAACAAATTTGGAGTATTTTGAGAGATGAGATTTCAGAGAGTAGGGAAGGACAAATGCAAAGACTATGAAAACCAGGTAAAAAGGGAGCCAAGAAAGTGTACACCAACCAGCTTTACTTCACTTCTCTGTGAGAGAAGGTCTCAAATAATGAAACAAATTATTTATAGGCACCTCAAAGAGCACAAGAAGATATTCAGCCAGTGTGGTTCAAAGACAAATTGTGTCACACCAGTTCATCTGTGAGGCAGTGTGCTGGACAGTGTACTGGATAGAAGAGAAACAGTAGATACTACTGTTCTTGACTTAAAAGAAATGCTGTCTCACATGACCATCTTATAAAGATGCTAGATGAAGCCCTTTGAATACAGATAGATGCAAAACTGATCAAAAAAGTATTTTGAGTACTTACCAGTTTGGTACTACTGCACATTTCCATTATTAATCTGGAAGATGCATTAGACAGCATTTTGCTTATTAAATTTACAGGAAACACTACTGTGGGAGGGACTGCAAGCATGCCAGAGGATGGGATTAGAACTTCAAATGATCTGGAGAAATCATCTGGAAAAAACTGAACACAATTCAGTAGGGAGAAATAC
This sequence comes from Fulmarus glacialis, assembly GCF_000690835.1. Taxonomy (NCBI): domain Eukaryota; kingdom Metazoa; phylum Chordata; class Aves; order Procellariiformes; family Procellariidae; genus Fulmarus; species Fulmarus glacialis. The sequence goes on along the minus strand of NW_009192157.1, from coordinate 153,103 downwards.
ATAAGTCTGCTCTTAGACATGATGAACTCCATGAATATGCGATAGGAAACAATAGGCTAGGTTTCAGATGTATAGAAAAAGACTGGGAGACATAATGGATCACAAACTGAGTATGAGTCACCAGTGTCATGATGCAGTAAAAAATGAAAACACTGCATGAGAATATATGTATAAACAGTAGTGAGTAATCCTCCTAATCTATTGAGTATTATTAAAACTTAGCTGTGTTATTATGCTTCCAGGAGAGCAAACAAAAATTTAGAAAACAAAAACTACCAAAAACATTGAAATAACTTATTTAATACATAGAAAAGAAGAAAGAGGAAGAGGCATAAATCAGGTACATTGGGGGGGGGAATGCTGTAGTAGTTCCACCACACACAATTTTTACAGATGTGGATGACCTCTGAAGATTCCTTCCAACACTTTTCTATGAATGTTTTGTTAAGTATGGGAGGAATTCTACTTTTTAACAAGGACGCTAAGCTTTTTCAAGACTGAGCTGAAATTTCTAGTGTCTGTGCAAGCGAAATCTGAGTTGCTCCCACTAAACAGTGAATTAAGATTGAGAAAAAGATAGCCTGTTGCTAATTCATGCAGGAGTGTGCCATAGTTTTGTATTTGGTAGAACCTCTTAAAGCAGGATCTAATGTTTTCAACCTTGAAAACTAGAAGGAAATGAGATGCAAATGTGGTAAACTAGCCTGTTTGTTGTCTGTTGGTCCATGAAGGGGGCATTATCAACTTTTAGAGATTTGATTTTCTGGAGACAGAGACATACAGAGTTTGCTAGAGGGCTTTGTTATGAATTAGGCTATTGCAACAAACAGGGTAGGATTTGTAAAATGCTTAAAGTAGCCATTTCAAGATGCAGGTCTCTTTAGGCAGAAGCAGCCTGGCCAGGATTGGACAGGTTACGACAGACAGGAACAGCCCAGGTATTGAATGAATCTGCTCCAGCAGTGGGTGGCACTGCTATTCTGTAGGCACTGGAAGGGAGTAGATCAAGATGACAGCCATGCAGGGTAAGCTGCCTACAGGTATTTTCTTGTTGTGCTGCTTGTGAAGAATGTGTAGCAACATTTCCACATTCAGTTCTCTGGCTATCCTTGTTATTAACTGACATTCAAAAATGAAGTTTAGACACAGACAGCTACTACCTGCAATTCACTGTTAGCACACCTATCTCTGTCAGTTCACCACAATTCTTTCTGGGGAGTGATGCATATCCTCAGCTTCTATTACAGCAGCTGACCAGAGAGGAAATTGATGGAATCACAGAATGGTTGAGGTTGGAAAGTACCTTGGGATACCATCCAGTCCAGCCTCCTGCTCAATGCAAGGTCAACTAGGACTAGCAAGGTTGCCCAAGACTGTCCAGTCAGGTTTTGAATGCTTCTGAGGATAGAGACTCCAAAACCTCACAGATAATCTCTTCCAGTATTCAGCCACTCTCACTGCAAAAAGGCTTTTTGTTATGTTCAAATGGAATTTCTTGTATTTCAGTTTATGCCTATTGCCTCTTGTCTGTTCACGGGATACTGTTGAGAAAAGTCTGACTTTGTATTCTTTACTGCCTCCCATCAGGTATTCATACACACTTGACAAGGTTCCCCGTGAGCCTTTTCTTCTCTAGCTGAACAGTCCCAGCTCCCTCAGCTTCTCCTCATACAAAAGATGTTCCAATACCATCATCATCTTTGTGGGCCTCTGCTGGAGTCCATCCAATATGTCCCTCTTGTACTGGGGAGACCAGCACTCCAGATGCAGTCTGAAACTGCAGATCAGCATTAGCTGATTGAGAAGGGCTTGGACGTTACCTTTATCTTTTACTTCCTGTCCCATGAAACATGACCCATAACTCATATAAAAGCAATAGACCTGTTACCATCTGAGATCTTTAACAAAAAGGATGCCTGTTGGGTCATAAACAAAAAAAGAAAAAATTTTTGAAGTTCCTTTTAAAGAAAGAAAAAATCTTTGATTGCTTCTGGATGAGAAACAAGGATTTTCAAACATCATAGACACAGTCATTTCTGTTAATTTACCTTAAGAAAAAGTGTTTAATGAGCTTTAGAAAAAAATGTCAAAATAAGTCCCAGATAAAATATTCAAATCGAATGGGTTCAACTGGATTTTAAATTATCAAAGTAATCTGCAGTAAACTCTTCTCCCCAAAGCTGCAAGCTACACAAGTGTAATACATATCCTTTAATCATCACTGGCTTGGTGATTCAGCCATATATTGACCCCTCTCCCTTTGTTCCTCCCACTGAGGTCTTTTGTGATTCAGTGAGAAGAAAAGGAAACTATTTATTGTTTTATTTTTCTCTCTTATTGCTGTGTTCAGACATATGTATATGGGGATGTATACACACACGTATATATATACTTAAATATGTGTAGCCCTACTCTGAAACTAGCTGCACTGGTTGGAATGGCCTCAGCATCTCAAACAATTTCTTTCAGTCAGTTGAACAGTGTAGGAATATCAGTGGCAAAATAAAGACAGTTAAGTGGAAAACATAGTCAATAATTAATCAGCTGAATAAGAGCATTCGTTTTTAATAAATATTTACAAGGATGTATAGAAGTATCATGATGCATTACCGTACATCCAAGAATTTGCTAAATATGAAATTCAAAGCACCTTAGGTGATAATTTCAAATAGTGCAATGTATCAAACAAGCACAGCATCATATTCTGGTTTATTTCTAATTCTGCTTGGTGCTGAGCACTTTTCCTGAAATATGTTCAACCCCCTCAGTTCTTATTGACTTAACATTTAGCATATCGAAATTAGTTGGGTTTTACCTTGTACACAGTAGGGGCATACAATGTTGCCTTTTGGACAGTGCATTGGCTACTAGCACAGAACCTTATTGGTTCATAAAGCCAAACTAAGAAAAATAGAGTTAACTAGGTAGACCGTCATGTGCTGAGAAAAAAAATCAATATGTCTGCTTATATGTTCTGAAAGATTTGTTTACTTTTTAGTTTGAGAATGTTAATTTATTAAATGTTAAAAATTAATGTTTCGTGGGAAAATTTTGACAAAACTTATTTTTTTCTGAAAAATAGAGAATTTTCTTTAAACCAAATGTTTAGTGGAATAACCCGAACAAAAGTCTCTTAACCAGGCCAGCTCCCATCCTTGAAGACAAGCATGTGCTTAAGTGCCATGTTGAATAGGAAGACAATTACTGAAAGAAGAGCAGTAAAATCTTAAGCTGAACTTCATGAATGGGTGTCCTGCAGAAGAATGCTAAATTTACCAAAGTAAATACAATGTCACATGACTTTAAAGAAAATTATTGGGTTCTGTGACTGGCTTTGGCACAGATTTACATAACAATGTATAAGTCACTTAATCTCCTTTAGTTTCTCCATCTGTACAATAACATCAGCTCTGGGGCAGTGTTGTGAGACTTAGTTAATTGCATAGAAATTATTTAAAGATCCTTCAGTGAAGAGTTGTGATGCTTTCAGAAACACAACCCTTTATAATCTAACAATTATCTTTTATCTTCCCTTAGAAATGACATGAGCCAAAGAAGTAATTCTCTTTTGACGGGCGCTCATTGCATACCTAAATTTTGAAACAGCCTAAAGAATTTTCACAAGCCAAATATTCTGGATCCTGGGGAGGGAGGAAGAGAAAGAGAGCAAGGGAAAGCGGGAAAGACCTTTTCCTTTTCATTCTTCCTGGGACAGCAGAATTTGGTAAAGCAGATGTACATTCTCATAGAAGGGAAGGATGTGCAGATGTGAGCTGCCCCCTCTCCCCGACTTTAGCTGCTGATTCAATGGAGCAGCCCTAATGATATCTCCAAGAGTGGTCAAATGTCCAGCCTTCAGTATGGGCAAAGAGTTGCCATGGTTGCAGAGCAGAAAGGAAGGAATCAAGGGGGGGAGGGCAAGGGGATGGGTACCAAAGAAGTAAATCCATGTGAGAAGCAATAATAATAATCCGAGGTAAAGTGGCACTCCTGTAGAGTGTTTTGTCAAAACAACAAAGACTGAATTTTTCAACAAAAATTATTTTAAATATTTTGCTTGAGCCCCTTTATTAATTATGCTGCCATTCTGCCTGCTGCTATAATTAATAGCTTTACAATTCCTTCATTCTAAAATGCTCTCTCTCTTAACTCCTGGCTGAGGACAGATGAATGTTGATGACAAGAATAGAAATGAAGAAATGACATTAATGAAGATTCAAAATGCGTGGTTGAATGGGGGAGGTTTATCTTTACAACCACAAGAAATTGAGGAGGGTCTAGAAGAGCGACTATTCCAAGCAAAAACCATCTTGCTTCTTTGTACCAAATATTATAATATGCATGTATGTATGAATATACAAAAAATACCAGGTGGACACAGTTGTGAGAATATGCTAAGATACCATGGTGACAGGAGACCTTATAAAAACCCAAACAGATAGCAAAGGGCTCCTGAATGTAATGAGCAGCATGGCTGATTAGGCAGAGAGACCACACTGTGCAAGAATGAGGCCTAAAGCAAAGAACAGCCTGAAAGAAAGCCATGAGAGAGAAAGACTTGGAGGAATGAGATAAGTAGACTTACAGCTAGAAACAAAGGCAGAAAGAGATCTGTAGGGCTTGTAGGAGAAGGAGTTTGGTATGCGGCAGACAATAGAGGGCTTAGAAAGGAGCAGTTAGCCTTGGGCCCTCAAAGGGTGCCAAGAGCTCAGGGAAAAAGAGACTTAAACAAGGAAATGTGCATGTGGTAAAGACATGGGCGAGAGAGACGAGGGGTGGCGGGGCAGCTGCAGGTCACCCCAGCAAAAGAGGGCGAGGCATATTGGAAAGGCAGCATGAACCTACGGGCACAGTTTAGAGCTACCAAAGGTAGCCAGTGAGGTGCAGTCCCCACCTTTGGTCTGCTTGCAAAAAATGCAAGAATTCCTATCTTCCCCTTAAAAAACCAGCCAGTATTTTTGGTGAGCACTATTTGCCTTCCTCTCAGGTGCCTGTCCCTTAGCCTAGGTTCACAGGAAGAGTCTCCTCCTCAGGGGTGGGTTTTGAATCTTATTTGGATGCTTGACATGAAGTTAGGGTGCGAATGATCATAACTCCTACCAACTTTAGCAAATGCTGTACAAATCCTTACTCACACTCTCTTCCACTTTTAATACTTTTTTAGTTTTAAGGGCTCAAGTGGTGAAATCCAACCTGGAGCGCAAGGGCTTTATGACATATATGTCTCCCTCTTTTGATGCCCGGTGGTTGTCAGTGGGTGAGTGTCATCCAACAGCTCTAAAACTGAAAATTTCACTCATCACATGAGTACATGTACACTCACGTACACCCTCCCACCCCCCAACAGACATACAGATAGGTGAGACATTTGAGCATCCTGAACCCTCATCTCCCTTTGGCTGTCCTCAGACTGTGGCTCCTTCCTTGTAGCAGAAGCAGGAGACATGGTTCAGAGTTACACATCTTTTTTTAAAGTGCTGCACAAAAGGAGAGGATGATGCTAGCCTCATGCAAACGTCTCCACGCACAGAGGTCTCCACATGCACAAACAAATCTGCCACAAAATGAACCACGGCCCTTGCCGTTATAACTTGAGTTGTTAATTGCCTATTAGAGTGGGATGTAAGACTCATGCGTAAATCGCCTATCTTTATTTAGTTACTGTAATAACAGTGAAATCTTGGAATTTAATTTTGTTCCCTTTTCCTTGAATCTCATTATAAAACTGCAGCAACTGATGAATTTTTACACTTTTATCCAACCACCAATGTTGGTGCAAGTGCTGTACTTCACCAGCACAAATGCACTGGGCAATTCTAAGTAAAAAATCACACATTTTTCAGAAAAAAACATTAACATAAACTTATATAAATACTGGTGTTTCTATAATTGATATGTTTAGGAAATTCTCAGTGTTCATGGGTTTAAAAATCCCATTTACAGTCTATGTAGTTTATGGCTGAATTTCTTTTGCTTTGTAATGCCATAATATAAATTTGAAGAGGAACTCACAGTTACCCCCAAACTGGTAGAACTAAAGAATTCATTGCCAGACACTGAAGCTGCAGTTAGATATTCAGCTAAGCTCTAGGAGATCAATAGTAGGAAAACTTTTGTATTCTGAGACTCCAGGTCAAGACAACAGCTGCCCAAAGAAAATAAAAATGAATAGTAACTTAATCGATGACATATCAGAAGATTTAGAGAAGGTGAAATTTTGAACTTTAATTTCAGATCCAAATGTCTTTTCATGGGAGAGGACTTCACTGTTTAACTGGACTTTTCCTTTCTTTGATTATGAAATCCCTTCAAATAATGAATACTGTAAAATAATGGCTGACTGAATCCATATATCTAAGGAAAAAATCATTCTTTGAACTCTAGCTTCTCTAAATCCATTTCTGAATGACAACTCAGACAAAAAACCCAAGTCTGTATCATCTTCAGAGCTCTATTCAATGCAGCTGATGAGGGAGGAGAGGCAAAGTCATGTCATGGTCTTTATTGGCATCCCAGCAGACAAGGTTCCTGCCCTAAGGAGTTTACAGTACAAATTCAACCAGCTACTGAAGCTAAGACTTGATGGGAGAATGCTCATACTAATATTTCTGTAGTTGGTAAAGTACTTTGTACAAAATAACATACATATTCATAAGCAAAAATCTTCGCTAAAGCAATTTCAGATGAGTAGCTTTAGCTAGCCTCAGCTAACTTCTAAAAACAACTTTAAACTTTGTGTCTGTAAACTCAACACCTTTGAAAAAGAGTAAGTATTCTGTTGAGTGGTTCTGTATAATTCTCAGTGGCTGTGATAACCTAACATTTATGACTAATCTGTCCAATTTGTTTCTACCTTTGATTTTTTCCCTTGCTTTGTTCTTGTAGGTGTATATATCTGATTTTTAATTAGATATGTAGGAAATATCTTGCAATAAAAAAAGTCTCATAAAACATAAGTTCTTGTGTGGATTCTAGATATTTTATTTGCATTTGTGATGGCAGAAAAAATACTACTTTAAGCAGCAATGACATGAACGGTCTCTTTGGTGCCACAGATGTATTGGTTATTAGGTATTCTTCATTCATGTAAGTGAGAGGAAAGCTTTTGTGTTTCTAACAAGAATCTGATATTTAGATGGAACAGGAATAACTAGGTACAGGCTTATTTAGCAAGTTATAAAATAAAATTTAGTGTTATGCTAAAATGGTATACATCAGCTAGGAAATATAACATAATCCTGTAGCACTAGGCTCTGTGTATGATAAATGTTGAATGACATTTTCCTGAATAATGAATTACCTAATAGCTAATAATTAATTACATCATTAATTAATTGATTGATTGATTAATTCATTCATTTAAATTAATTTCAGTGGATTCATTTCCAGCATGCTAAAGCTCTGAAAATAGAGGCAGGTAGGAGTTGACTCTGTGTCCAGAGCAATATTGCACGCCATTGACACAAAGGCAATGTCACTGAGGACACCATGGGAGGTCTGATTTCACCTGCAAGGTGGAACCTGATTCTTATATTCTGTATATTCCTGTGAAGGACTGTTATTCACCTAAAGCAAACAGGAAAGGAATGCTCAAGTCAGCTAACAAATATTGGGCTGTTAGGGTGTGTGTGAGTGGACCAAATTGCCAGCCATGTTCATTCCCTGCATCAGCGTACTGTTGGGTACGCTGTCATGCTATTGTAACTTGTAGTACGTGACAATTATACAACATAGCCATTTGCAACTGAATTGAAAAGATAGATATTATGCAAGATCTTCAGCTTGTATAAATTGGTGTGGCTCCATTTAACTTAGTTAAGGATCTGGCCCTGTACGTTGTCATATTATTTGGAAATGCTAAATTGTGTAAATATTCATATTCACTGCTGCATGATTTTTATTTTAATCTAGCTGAGCATATTCTATATTATAAGTTACATATTAATATACCAATTAGTGGATTTTTTTAATTATCTGATTAAATTTTCTCTTTAGCTGCTTAAGATCTTGTTTAGCAGCAAATCTAGTTTCTCCATGGCAATAGTAAAATAAGAGTTGAACAGAATGGTCCTTGAAAATATAGTATAAATCTGAGACCTTTATATAGAATGACACTCTGTTCACTTTCTTTCATAACAGTTCCTACATATAAATGCAAATGTACATCTCTCTCATTGTTGTATGTAATGTGATTTAGCTCTAATTGACTGGAAGTTGTGGAAGGCTGATTTAGGACTGAATACGTAGATTATAGCTAAATACACGATGTGAGTTTTTTAAAATATGGGAATATATTTTAAATATATTTTAAATTCTCAGCTCTCACTCAGAAAAAAAAATACATAACTTTGATCTGAAGAGTGCTGTACCATGACCATTGCACAAAACCACGAATATGTAGGGTCATTGTTTCTCTGCTTGCTTCCTTTTTTTTCTTTTTTTTTTTTAACTATACCCAATAAAACCAGCTCCAGAGAGGAACACTGTAGTGTTAGGTGAAATCTAATTTGAGCGTGTGAACCATGCTGTGGCCATTTCTTTGAGAAGGCAAAAACTTGCAAGGTAAATTTTCAGCTAGAGAAGTAGAAGTATGAATGTTTCCCCTCTCTTTTATTATTCACTTTATGAATTAGTCCTAGTTTACTTGTTTCAATTGGTGTCGACATATTTTTGAATACTATTAGCATAGCAATCAGGCCTGTTCTCAGGTTATTGAATGGTGTGTTGACTTCCGAAATAAATAGATATGCAGTGTGAAGGACGAGCTGTCACTTTGGGAGAGCTTTGCTGATCTAAATTAAAAGGCACTTCTAATTGAAAACTGTAATAGAAGGAGGGTTGGGGAAACAGTGAAACCACTTGGTCCCTTTCAGGTTTCACAGGGCTGTGATAGGAGATATAGAAAGAGGAGGAAAATGGGTATATTATATGACAAAGTAAGTACTAGCATTAACTTAGACTAAAATAACCACAATAATCGCAATAAGGTGTTTTCAT
>NW_009192157.1:79136-144075 GCF_000690835.1 Fulmarus glacialis | reverse complement strand
ACTCTTTCCTGGTTATTCTTACTTTATGGAAGTGACCTGAGGAAATCTTGCCTTCCTGTGATTTCCCACTGAACCCAGTTGTAATTCTAGCATCTAAACCAACCCTCCGCTCAATCATCCAGTTGCACTTCAGTCCAGGTTTGGTCTGAAGGCCACTGAGAAGAGTGCAAATATTCCTGTTGAGTTTAACATGCTTTGTATTGATTTCTAACGACCTAACATTACAGGGTTTTGCATAGTCTGTTAATGACGCTTGTGTCTTTCAAGGGAATCTTGTAGTCTCACTGAGGGACGTTTGCAGGGCACCACTATAACGTACCATGTCCAAGATCATGTGGCAAGCAGCTATGCGCTTCTCTCAGTTTTCCTAGCTGGATATTTTTTCAAACAAATGAGTAAGTTCAGTGAAGCAATTATGGAAAGTTAAGACCACAGATTAAAATAGTTTATGATTTATCTTATCTGAACAGCTACTCTCTATCCAGAGCTGTGTTTTTTCCTTTTTTTCATTCTTGCCCTGTAAGAGTTAACAATTGAGGCCTGTCTATAGCTCATTTCTATAGTAACAGCAAGACTGAGACTTTTTTATGGGCACCTAATAATTAGAAAGTGCTAGAAGGTATAACAATATAATGAATCAAAACTGATAGACTTGTGGGTTTCCATAGAAACGTGTATAATTATGATAATCGGTCCCTGGCGTACCCTCAGAATCGTATACATTCAGTTAAATGCAATAAACATTAGGCACTATTTAGTGAGCTGTGATGCAGATTAACAGTGTAAGATACAGGAAGGCTATGAATAAAATTGCTGTACAGTTTATCTCAAACTAATTTCCCAGATTGCTTTAATAGACGTGCTATGTGGATGTGAAGAATTGAAAGTGTATTTTTGTTAGTGGTAAAGCTAACAAAGATAATATTTCATAAAGTGGCTGACTTAATTTTGATGCAGAGCAGAATGTACTGTGGCACGTTATTGCATGGGAGATCACCAAACCCATGAGAAAATGACATGGTGGGCCTCAACAGAATTATTTATTTTTTGAATATGATATGGTGATATTCGGGTTTCCTGTGTTGCCCCTGTCTCACTGGCTTATTTCTCTCTTTGCTTGACTCCCATTTTAGAAATGTGCTCACTGGTGCTCCTGGTCTAATTCTAACTCTAGCTTTTCCAAAGCAAAGCAGATTTCTAGTAACGTCATATGCAGCTGCTCAGCGTTACAGGATTTGCATTCTTAGTGTCCCGTGGAACATTGTTGTTGGTTTTTTTGTTGATTATTTGATTTATAGATAGGGAATTATAATTCTGTGGTAGTCATTTCAGCCCTGGGTTGGTTAAAAAAAAATCAGATGTCCAGCACTCCATTTAAAGGATAAGCTATTTATAGGTGAGAGAGACCTACAGGTATATTATATTTGAGATAAAACATTGATGGTGATGTTAGACATGCATTGTGGATCAGGGGACCCGTCTGATCATTCCTGCGCATGACAGAGAAGCTGTGCAGAAGCATTTAAGTATGCTTAAATGCATCCTAATCCTCTTCCTTGAAGGCCCAAGTTTTACTGGAAGGGTGGATTTGACTTGATGTAATCCTTTGTAGAAGGCAAGTTTTGCCCTAATGAGTATTTTGTTTAAAAACATTCATTTTGGAAGGGGAGAAAAGGGGTTGTGATACAGCTGTTGAATATTAAAAACCCAGACACGTGATTGCTAGACATCAAAACCTTGGGACTGAACTTGATGCCCATATAAAAGTGCATTTACCTTAAATGCACTCTATTCCCTGTGTAAGCTCAGGGAAAACTGTTTTTCCTAATAAATCCCTCTGCTTTCAGAATGAATAAGTTTGGCCCGTGTTTTTTGGTTTTTTCGTTGTTGCTGTTGCTTGTGACTCAGTCACAATAATAGTTGCATGTTGTCTGTTGATTCAGTCCCAAAGACTTGGCGTCTCAGGATCCTGTGCAATGGCCTGGGATTGAGGGACAGCTCATAAAGTGTTAAGTTCAAAACTCTTGTTTTGAACATGAGGCTGCCTGTCTTTGTTACTCAGTCTTCAGGTTCTTGTCTCTGCTAAAAAGATGAGTCTTTTATCAAAATTTTTTCACATCTGGTTCCCCCTTCACTCTTACTGCTGTGCTAGTACTAAAATGCCAGAAGCTGACAGGGGTTCAGAAAGCTATTAGACAAATTCATGGAAGAAAATCTATCAAAGGCTACTAAACAAAGAGATAACACCTCTGGGTCAGGATGTCCCTGAGCTGCGGATTTGCGGTGGCTGAAAGTATATACCCGGGGAGCAGCACTGCGTATCTTGCTCTTATATTCTTCCCTAGGCATTTGCTATTGGCCACTGTTAAAGACAAGATACCTGAGTTAGATAAACCCTTCATCTAACCCAGAACAGCCGTTGTTACATTCTCATGTAAAAAGACTTGGCTGCTAACACTGATGCGATAAAACATTTTCAAAAGCTTTCTAGCGAATATGATACCCAAGCTGCACTGTAAAATCTTTTTTGTTTCTTCTCCATCTTCTTTTTTTTTTTTTTTTTTTTTAGGAAAGAGAAATGTGATTTATTGCCGACATTCAGTCATTCTGAAGCTGGAAAATCTCGCTTCTTCCTTCCTCCTACTGCCTATGTGGAGGGTCACTGGCTCTCTGGTGTCTGTCGAGGCTCCCTGGGAAGGGGAGCATGAGCCCGGCTGGAGGAGCACTAACAGAAATGCTCAAGTGACAGGGGAATTTCCACTTATCCCAGACTTTTTCCCTGACATTCTCATGCCATATGGAGTGTTCTTATTTTAGTATGTTCAGTAAACTAATAGGTAAATTAAGGTCCTGCATATTTAGTTCAACACCTTTTTCAGAGAGCTAGTGCAGAGTAGCAAGTACTTTATAAACTAGACACTGTCTTGCTGTACACTAACCTACCTGCGTACAAGACCTTCCCCAAATTCAGAAAGGAGGACTGCAGTACATATGATGAGTGCCTTTGCACAGCAGCCAGGTAGGTACAAACACCGTTTAGACAGCGTTTTTATGCTGCTGGAAGGACAGTGCTATAGCACAGCCACTCCCTTGACTGCCGCTTGGGTGTTCAAGGATATACATTGCAACCTTCAGCATGCCCCATGCGTTGCCATTTTAGCAAGGAACGACTTCCTGCTCAGACAAGTTAACACTGCGGGCATGGGCAGGGACAGGATATTTTTGACTCACCTGGGGGAATAATAGGCTGTGCCAGTGCTCTGAGAGTACCAAGTGTCAAACCCCGATCCCATGTGCAGCTGCAGATGTGGAAGGGAAATGAAACATGCAGAAGGCAACAAACTCCTACTTGTTTAGCACGGTGGAGGGCAGCGGCTCATTCTGGCATCTTTTAACATCTGTTTTTACAAAGCTGTATCTGACCTCTGTTTTCATGCCTGCACTTTTGTATCCAGTGAACTAGCGAATCCTGGTGACTAGTGACCTGGCCAGAGGATTTCCTCCTTTAGGCTGTGTGCTCCTCAGGGCCAGCCCTGAGTCCTTGTGTGCTTCTACAGGCTTGTGCAGAAAGGGGCTTTTGCCTAGGTGGAGGTTTACATCTGCTACAGCTATCTAATTAATAAATAAGTCATCTTCATTCTAATATTATCCCGTGCAGCTAGCTGATCTTGCAGAGTTGCACCCTTGGTTGAACACAATCACAAAATCAGAGGTGTTTTTTGAGAATTTGGTCCATCAGAGCCTGCCAATGGGTAGAGGATCCTGTTTAATCATTAAGTCTGCTCCAGTGACTGGCCTCCAGTTGGCAGACACAACAATAATCCCCTTCAGTTGTGTTTCTGCTTGTTCTGTGATAACGTAAAACAAGGGTCTCCTCTCGGGGGAAGTTTCCTGTCGCTTTCTGAATTAAATTTATTTTAGAGCCCCCTACATATCAGTTCTTGACTTTTACCTCCTGCCTGTTGTTAGATTTCTTTGTGCTGGCAAGCATCATGTTCCCCTGTGATTTCTTTTGTCATGGCAGAGTGAACTCTTTTTCGTAGCATCACTAAGACTGTACATAGCCATATTTTCATCTTCCTTCTTTGTGAGTAAGAACTCCCTACAGCTCCACTCCATGTTCTTCTTTCCCATGATTCTGAAGTTGATTACCTTTGTACGAGCATGCATTTCTAACCAGGAGCTGTTTATTCCATATGTGTAGTTCCCATAATTTGATAAATATGAACTCAAAAATCTCCCCTGTAAAGTGCTTTTTCTGTGTTAAGTAAAAAAAAAAAACAACTCAATATTTAAACTAAGAGAACTTGGATGACAGGCAAATCAGGATATGAACACATTATATTTCAATTTTTGTTAAATGTATTTATCAGTTCTGATTATTTTATTCATTATTTGCCCATGTTTACAAACAATTTCAGACACCTACAAACCCTAGAGCTGCAAAAAAGTTTCCTATCTAGCAAATTATGCATTTTCTTTCTCATTAAAATATAGAAAAAAGACTTTTCTCTTTCAAGGGTAGGTTATTTTCACAGATATATGTACATCAGAGGTTTGTGGGAGATGTTTGGGAACTTATTTTTACTACATTTTGCTAACCTGGAGATATCATCTTCCTAACTGCATGAGACGAATTCAGGTACTTTCGTTTCTATCAGCTTTAGGCTCTCTGGAAGTGGTTACAATTGCATGTGACTGAGCATACAATCTCATTGCCAGTCTAGCTTAAAAGCTAAACCCTGAATGAAGATGATGACTGGTTAACCTTAAAATTCTTGTTTTCCTGTGGTGGGCAAACTTAAACTGTTTTCCCTTTCATTGTAGCATAAGCTCCCTCTTTACACTAAGAAAGGCTATCAGACTGTAGAGTGTAGAGTGACATTGTAATTTATGTATGTGGACGAGATAGAAGACGTTAACAAATACCCGTTCTTCCTGATTTAACTAAAACATCCAGGTAAAATAGGTTTCTGTCTGACTTCTGTCCCACTTGAAGAAAGGGCCTTGCTTTCATCCCATAGGATATGAAATGGCCCATGCTTAGGCCATTGTGTGATTTAGAAACTCCACTTCTCCCTTCTTTATTTGTTTGTTTTCCCCATCCATCTTCAGAAGAAAGAGCTTGTAAATAGTCTGATTCTAGCCCAGGAATTTTAAATTATTTCTTGCTTTTGTAAGTTTAACTCACAAAGCTTATGTGGGGAAGACCTATACAGCCCTGCTAGCTTAACCACCGGGCCTGTGGGAGATAGGTCGTGGGTGGACACTCTTATGAATCACATTTAGTGAGACGGCAATGAAATAACTATTTTCTAAATTGCCAGCTGGAATAGCTGTTCCTGAAAGTCTCAAGAGCTATTCAAAGACTGAAAGCTGATTTTTGTCTGATCAGAGAGCAGGTCATTATGGATAGCTTCAACATGTTCTGGACAATAACCTGTAATGGGTGACCTGAAGGAAATATTGCAGGAAGAAGTGGGATATACAAAAATAGTGTCACTGGGCTTTTGGCAAGAATTGTAAGAATAAGCAAGCTAAACATGAGAAAAGCAAATGGTCTTACAGAGAGACGTGAGAATGTGTGAAACTGGAATGGCCAACACAGAGATGCATCCAGCTCTCAAAGTAAGTGAATTTGCTCTCTTATGTCCCCGTTAAAGCACAAGAATTGCAATGTTCTTGTACTATTGTACAACTTCATGTACACTTGCATGTGGACACATGCAGAACCTATCCAGTTTTCTGTCTTCAAGATTATACCAAAGTGGTGTAATTGCACTGTTTGCAACTTCTATAATACTATCACGAGATAGTGTAGTAAGAGAGTTCTGTTTTGCCTGTCTAAATATTTGGAGAATTTTTAGGAAAATTAATCTCAAATGTTTTTAAGCATATCATTTATTTTCTTTTTCAGGCTCACAAATTAGTTTCAGTATGTTGCAAAAATTCCACGTACCACAGCAAAAAAGATTTCTTTTCATTCAAAAAGGCCTCAAATTTATTCATTTAAATCTATTTTGTCTAATTATTAATCCTTCTAATGACAGTTTTTAAAAATAGATATGAAGCTTTCACAGTTCAAACCAGAAGTTATACTTATTGTATTCTAGGAATTATGCAAAGGAAGAAACTAGAATAAAATTATCATAGTAAATTTAGACTTTGTATTAAATAAAACCTTATAGTTGAACTGTAATTATTATTATAGTATAGTAAATATACAGGTAATAACTTGCAGCTATTATTCAATATGATTACTGTAGCCTTACTATTATTAGGACTGATTTACTATAGTTTTAATAAACTCCAGAATAATTACAGTGGTTTCACTATAATAACTATAGTTTGGTTGCAATTTTATGCTGAAATCTGAAGCTTTATTATACAGCAATATTTCTTGAGAGGAAAATATAAAGAGAACAGCCATTAAAAATAAAAGTTAAAGTGTGATTTAAAATAAGTTTTTATCATTTATTGTATAGTTATATAGAGCAAGAATAAATAATAAAAATTAATTTTATTTCCAATTAAAATGAAATAAATCTCTTGCTTTACTTTCTTTTGAAAATGACTAAAAATACAGGAACAAAGACCTTTTTTCCTTGTTTAAGAGCTACTTACGTTCACCTTACCATCCTCTTACACATACTAAATATTCAAAATTTTATGAAAAACATACACAGTCCATTACTTATTATTATTATTTTTACCATGAACAGAGATCAATACTTCAAATGGAAGTTTTTGGGATAGTAATTTGTTTTCCAACATGTTTGCAAAATGCAGTGTATATTTATAGCTCTCCAAGTAACACGTCCTCTCCTATACTGTCATTATTCATTTTTAACCTCATTCTAACCACCACCAAAATGGTCCATAAATTTGTAACCACATCAAAAATGTCAGGAATGGAACATAGTACATCAGGAGTGAAATGATGTTTACAGTTGGTATTTGGAGCCAAGAGGACATGATGCTTTAATGTTTCTGCATCAGACCTTTGTGCCTCCATGCTATGGTCAGGTTGGATTCCTGAGCTGACAACTCAATGCCCAAAGGCCAGATATATTCACCCTCCTCTTGCGCCATTGCCTTGTAATCCCCTTCCAAGGGCAGTATCAAATGGAGCCCGCATGAGATCTTGCTCGTGCCGTTGTTCCATAACACGGTGATACAGATGGGTAACACCGGTTTTCTTATATGGCTTCGTCCTTTGTCCTCATATTAGCCCAGCCTGAACCTGGTACTACAGTCAGGCATTTTCCCAATAACAGTGAGAAAGGGAGATCATGTCTTTGAAATTTACGTCCAGATTCGAGGTTGTGTAGGATCAGATCTAGAGGAGGAAGACTTCTGCAGCTTGAACATGCACTACTGCAGTCCCAAATGTGGGTCCCTGTCTGCTAGCCCTGTCTGCTACCAGGCGATCAGCAAGCCCGTTAGGGAGCTTACACTAAGCTCAATATATAATTAAGACAGACCAGTTGAAAACTAGTCCGCTTTTATCCTAAATTGTTGCGTGGCATTATTCCTCTGAATTCTCTCTGCTTCCCCACATTTACCTCTAGACAAAACTCAGCTCTCAACCTCACAAGTAGCTATTTGTCACTTGATAAATTATTAAAGGAAAACCCTGGTATTAAAATAAATAATCTCATAGTAAAAACCTAGAATTTTAGAATAAGAGTTTATATGAACTGAATATACCAATCCTAGGTATGCATAAAAAAGGCAATTGAAATTTAAATGACTGTTACAAAAGGCTATCAGGACATCCACCTACTGCTTTCCATCACTCATCATGCCCACTGTTGCAATTTCCGCCTTTTGCTATGTAATCATTGACACTTTCCTCACAGTCAACAATTCGTTAACATGACAATTAGCAAATGAACAGAAAGTGGAGGCCTGCAACCACTGGCAGTGTTGCCAAGCACTTGATAATAATAACCAGCATCAGTAATGGCCACATGCTTCTATTTCTGTGTTTGAATGCACATAACTAACTAGCAAAGCAATTTCAGTTGCAAAATATTTTGCTCAGTGTAGTGGTTCCCAACCTGTACATTCAGTGTGAACATATCCAAAGCTGACCCTCCTTCCGTGTGAGTGGATATATGGGCAAGTGTGCATTTGTGTGTGCCACACTCAGTGTGCTTTCTTCAAGTTCAAAAGATGAAAAAATGCTAAGGCTCTGATCTTTTTGAGGAACTCATCAGACTTCAATAAAGCCTTTACTTTATTGGCAGAGAAGGTGTGTCTCTCTAGTGATTACCTCACGTCCAGGGGACACAGCATACAAATGTTTTCATAGATGCATGCCTCCACCCTAGAAAGGAGTTTTCCTAGAAATGAACGTTCAGCTTAGGAACAGACCTGGTCCCAGCATACCATTTTTTTTTTCCTGAGCAGCAGATGACAGCATTACAAAGCTGGGCAATAGTCCTTTAATAGCAAATGGAGTCACCTAGTTTAAGTGAATTGTCTTGTCTATCTCAATAGTTAAAGGAGAAAAAACAGTTACCTCCAAAGGATGATTCATCTTACTGCTCTTGGAAGCGTATCTTAGGATGCGAAGACTAATGTTAAGTGGAATTGATCCAGGCCAAGGAGGATAAGCTAAAGCAAATCAAATTAGCACCAAAGAAATTGATGAAATTAAACCAATTACAAGTACTGTGGTAACGATGAAGCTTTTTAATTGTTCAGCTCCTTTCACCACAGGTTTTACATCTGCATCTACAGATCATACAAAGATACTGTGGAACCCAACAACCGACCATAGATCTTGTCTGGAGTATTCTGAGACCCTTCAAAAGAGAAATAAAATAGTTAAATACTTCTTTAAATTCCTAATCTGGCCACATAGACCGTATACTTTTACATTTAATATTTAATTCAACGTACAGGACAACACAATCTGAAGCATCTTCGCTGTTCTTGGACCTCAACTAAGACGATTCATCAACTAGTGTTAATATCTTAAATCTCATCTTTGCCAACAATGTAAATATAGATTCAGAGAGGGATAAAATCATGAAATTTACCAAGAAAATTCTTCAAAGCTACCTTCCGATATCACTTCAACCAAAGAACTGCTGCAAAGTCCAGGAATCTGTCTGAAAACCAAAATGGACATCAATGGAAAGGAAGAGGAATTGAAATGAAAGGGAAGAGGAAGAGCTGAATAAAGCCAAAGTACAATGATGGAGTAGGCAGGAGGTTTTTTAGGTTTTTTAATTGTCCTTTTTACCTTCTCTGCTCAACCAGACCAAACTGATAGAGAAGATTTAACCTTAGAGTTATGAAATTCAAGTATTAACTCTATTTGAAAGTTTGAAATTAATCTCTTCTTGAGGTTTACATATCTCTGTTTAATAAAGAACAAATTTGCGGCATAGAATATGTATCCGGGAAAGAAGAACCTGAATTGCCCTTTTGGGAAATGACATCATTCACGCCACTGATTGTTATGTCAATTTTGTTAGAAAGTACTAAATCCCTGACTACTGAGAGACCAGCATAAAATTATTACATTGAAATAACTCTTACTGCAGAACCATTTAAATTCAGCTAGTTTACTTATTCTGGATTTAATGCAGAGGTCTTTTTTCACACTAACTTTATGGAAATATTGTGTTCTTGCTAAACAGAAAGCAAAGATCATTGAAATTTTTCTCAAACTTCTCCGGTAGCACAAATAGGCTTTAATCATTCAATATATTTTTTTCTGAAGAGACAACATATTTTGGAATGTGTGAGCTGGATTTCATTTTGATTAGCTATTTCTGCAACAATACAAGTCCGTGATCAAGCTGAAATTCTACTCACAAACACATTTAGTTAAAATTGTTTAGTTAGTTAAAATGTGACCATTCTACATAAAGATAATGCAATTGCAAAGTCGATGGAGTTTGGCTTGTAGGTTCATTTTTATTCATGACCACATGCGGGAAAGAAAAAAAAACACCACATGGTTCACGAAGAATTTGTAGCACCAACAAAACACTTTCACCTTACATATATTCTGTATAAATCAGATTTTGATACAATAGATAATATATAATTTTTAATGTATTTTTCAAGGTTATGCCTGCACCTTCACTAATGAAATCAAACAAAATAATTTTTTTTCTTTATAGCTGAATGATTTTTATTCACCTTTAAATACACCGCCTGCTAATTGAATTTTCATGTTAAGTTTGTGTTAGTATTCCAACATTAGTATCATAGGGGTGGTATAACATAAAGAGAAAGACAGAAAAGCAAAAACTAAAGCGAGAAAGAGTGCCTGGAAAAGAATTTGGAAAGATTTGGCATACAAAAAGCATCTTCTTTTCTGATTCCTACCTTGTCCAGGGAAACAGGACTTCGTGTATATTCCTTGTCCAAAAACAAAAGATTCTAAAAAGGAAACATCTACCTTCATAAATAGTTTCTTCTTTGACTATGAAAAAGTTGCAAGGTCCCAAATGTGAACTAACTGATTATATCAGAAAGAATAAAACCAAGGATCATAGAATCATAGAATTATAAAATAGTTTGGATTGGAAGGGACATTTAAAGGTCATCTAGTCCAACCCCCCTGCCGTGGGCAGGGACATCTTCAACTAGATCAGGTTGCTCAGAGCCCCGTCCAACCTGACCTTGAATGTTTCCAGGGATGGGGCATCTGCCACCTCTCCGGACAACCTGTGCCAGTGTTTCACCACCCTCATTGTAAAACATTTCTTATATCTAGTCTAAATCTACCCTCTTTTAGTTTAAAACCATTAACCCTTCTCCTATCACAAAGGCCCTGCTAAAAAGTTTGTCCCCATCTTTCTTATAAGCCCCCTTCAAGTACTGAAAGGCCGCAATAAGGTCTCCCCGGAGCCTTCTCTTCTCCACGCTGAACAACCCCAACCCTCCCAGCCTTTCTTCATAGGAGAGGCATTCCACCCCCCTGATCATTTTTGTGGCCCTCCTCTGGACCCGCTCCAACAGGTCCTTATCTTTCCTGATACGGATGACAAGGTTGCAAGCTGTGAGGTGATAACTCTGGCATGTAAGGATTGAAGAAAGAATTAGGGTGCCCTTAGGAATAAAAATGGTCAGAAGAAATTAACGCAGGATCTAAAGCAGAACTCAGAGAAAAGGAAGTGAATCCAGAGCTGTCACAAGTCCTTGCTATACTGTTTGGAGATGACCATTAAGTTTCACTTGAGACCTATGTGAGGGAAAAATGTCATTTTTCCACTGAATTTAAGTAATTCTTACTCACCATACTAAAAAAAAACTGCAATAAGTAATGTAGAAAATAGAACCTAAAAATCTGAGCTCTGTAAAATAACTTTGTCTCAAATAGTTAGAGGTAGAGAAAAACTATAAGGGAAAAAAGAGGTCTTGATTACTTCTGTAATTTGTAAAGAAGGGAGACACACAGACTCTCTGCCACACAGAGTTTAGAATGTTTTATATTAAATAGTAACACGGATGGAGGAAGGAAGATGATAAGGCTTATGAATGGTGGAATCATATACAACATTGGTTTGAGTAAACAGTGATGCATAGGAAATAGCTGAGAGCCAAGACCCAACTTAAAAGCGCCAGCTGAAGAGGCAACACAGAGACATGGTTTCAGAAAAGTTGCCTCCCAGAAGCTGTGGAACATGAGGATAAGGGACCTGCTACAAAGATGAATGCTCTTTCAGAAGAGAGATGTAGGTGCTATCAGCAGAGTTTACAGAAACAAAGATCTTTTCTCAGAAACACATTGGAATAAGCTTTTTCTGGGTAGCTGAAAAAAAAAGAAAAAAAAGGGAAAGACAGAATGCACAAGGAGATTATGATAAGAATAAACATGACTTCATTTATTGATGGAAGAATGACTGACAGCAAAAGGTAACCATACCTCATTTGTAGCTCTTTTTCTTTTCCTTCCGTTTGTGGTGGGTCTTAGCTGGCAACAGCATTTTGGATTTCCTCCATGGGTAGGCTTTGGTGGAAGATATTGTCATGCTATGAGGAAGCTTGTAGAGGCTAATGAACCTTTAAGTGCTAAACAAAAATAAACATGTAATAAAAGGGGTGAACTTTACTGAAATACTTCACCTTGTTCCAAGAGCTGACATTTTTGGTAGAACTGCCCACATTTGTGAAAAACATTGTGTCAAAGTGTTCTCTCCATGTCCAGCAATATGGAGCTTAGTACAGTTTCAAATAACTCCTTCTCCCTCCTGGCAGAAATAACTGGTCACTCAGACCAAAAAATTCCAAAGCTCTACATGTGTTGATATAGAGGTACTTCACATTCCAAACTGATGTATCATCATCTTGTGTAGCAAAGACAAAACCCAAAAGTGTTGTTTACTAAAGAAAGAATATTAAAGCAACTTCTCACACTAATTATCAGCCTTGCCTTTATGGTTTATACCATGAAGTGTTTTTGTTTTTTTTTTTTATAAACCATTATTAGGATCAGTTTTTAAACGTGGATATGAGCTCATATATTTATTCTCATCATTGCCAGAAGCTTCATCCCTAAGCTGAAGCAACTCATTCAGGTCTTCAACCTGCACCCATTCAAGTCGATGTAAAAATTCCTGTGTGCTTACATGGTACCACTTGCTTTCATATCTGAACAAATCAGTATCTTTAACAAAATGTCAATACCTCATACTGGAAAGCTGCGGTATAGCATGAATAAAAAACCATAGTTATCTTTTAGGATGTGTTTTGATCTCTCTCTTGTGAAGTTTAATGTTCTGCAATTTCCTGGCTCACTTTGCACATAGGAGCTTAAACCTGCAGCTGAAACCTTCTGGCCATGATCCAACAGAGCATTTGTGATCCAAGGTGAGCTCTGTGTCTAAAAGTGTCAAGGCATATCTCCTCCTTCACCCCCAGAGCTGGAGCTACAGCTTACCATGGGGTAAGTATTCTTTGCAGGATCCCTCCATCTGAAAAGAAAACCAGATTCCGGCTTTGTGGCTCAAGAAGAACAAAACTCCAGCTAAATCAGTAGTTCACATGCATTACATTGTGCTATGCTTCCAATCTGTAATTAGCTTAGACAATAGAAAATTCAAAACACAACAAGCCCAATCAACACAAGCTATTTACAGCAACACCACAAGGAAATTCTGCTGAAGTCGTATCCTATGAACTGACATTGATATTGACATTCCAACAGAAGCTGCTTTCGCTCATGAATTCTCTTCGTGAGGAAATAAGGATACACCAGGCAAATGATATAATCCATTGTAGATGCTGTGTGTATCCTCTTTTCTTTTTGACTTATTTTTTCCCAGAGAAATAGAGATTTTTTCTCCTAATTATATCCTCTTTTCAGACCACTATTAGACAATCTAAAAACTGTTCTAGAAAGCATATTTTTTGGGGGGGAGGAGGCATTCTGTATGCCTCAAGAACTTAGGAATGAAATATTGAAAGCTAATCTATGTTTGCTTGGCTCAGCTAAGTAATAACAGAAATTTCTCACCGGCAACGGCTACTTAGTAACTCACGTAAAGCTACTGTCACTACATGTTTTAACATACACAAATTTTTGCTCTTTGCAACTGACACCAATGAGGACACATTCAAAGGGTCCCAGGAGAGAGGGCCAAGCCTCAATGAGTGCAGAAGCAGAGCTGCTCTCCTGTCATTTCCATCGCCTAACCTCTTGTCCAGCCCTAACAGACTTACTGAAACTAGTCAACAGATCGGTGCGGGAGTGCCTGATCTGCCGGTCTCTTCACCATATGCAACTGAAAGAACACTTCTAACTGTGAGTTAACCAAGAGTAGGCACTGTATAAATTTAAAGGTAAGTGAAAAGGTAGTTTTCACGTAAAGCAAATTAATATAGAATAAAAATAAAAGTAGAGTATAATGAAAAGACAGTGGAACAGTGTAAGAAAAGGGCATTTTTGACACTTGCTATTTTAACAGCAATGATGAAGAGTTACTTACTGCACATGAAATATTTTCAAGAACTTAATCCTAATTCAAATCTCTATACTCTGTGAAAACTAAAGCACTATTGTTTTCTTAATGAAACTGAATAAACAGAGAGAGATGGAATCCACAGAAGAAGTGTGGAATGACTATAACAAACCCTGCTAAATATATATATTTTAGTCCTCTTAGCAGTATTTGAATTAACAGTTTGGGAAACACACTGATGAGCCATTGCAGGCTTGTTTTTTCTATGTGAAACATACAAAAAAAGGAATGTGTTGTTTTTTTTTTTTAAAAAAGGGTGCATGCTAAGAAGGAAATCAGCCTTATTCCAGCAGCTATGTTACATTAGGTTACATTAGCTGTGTAGCACTGGGAAGTCTTACCGAGTTTTAATATATGAAGGTTTTGCCCAAAGAAAGGAAGTCTAACAAAGTAAAAGATGCTTGAGTGGAGGAGGAGATAAGTGGTAATGAGTACAGCAAAAGCTAAGCACAAGGATAATTGTCATTATTGTAGATCAGAGTTAGAAATGGTTTACTGCATGAGTTGGAAACCAGTTCTGTTATCTGACTAATATCTTCTGTGATTCCGTAATTACACTAAAAAGCAACCCCACTAAGAACAAAATTTTTTTTTAAAAAAAAAAGAGCAAAAAGGTGTAAACAAAAGGGGAGAAATATTTTAAAGGATTGAGAAACAGAATCTGTGTAATAACAATAATAAGCTGGTACTCTTATTCATTAATTCAGAATGTGTTGGAAAACATAGAGTTTGAAAAGAAAATATCTGAAATATGTAAGAGGATTAACTACATTTCAGTGCAATTGCTTATTGGCCAGAGAGCCAATAATTATTTGAAAAGGCTTAACTGTTGGACCCAAAGGGTAACAGCCCTGCTTACAAAGCACTTTGAAGGACTTCTATTGTCTTTCATGGGTTTTGGATGAGACCTGTGTCAAGACAACCTCTAAGCTACATTTTTTGATCTGGAATTGAGAACTTGAAGTATTTGTGTTGCACAATTACATCAAGGTTTGGTTTGTTCCTTACTGAGCAAAAAGAGTTAAGCAAAAGATTTTCATCTGGATTTTCCTAAAATTTAAGATCCTTCTCTTGTAGTTTGAAACTGGATTAAACATAATATTAATCCCTTTGGGTAGGTCAAATAGGGGTTTTATGGCAGCAGTTTTTATTAAGTATTTGTGAGGGGGCTGATCTCTGTGAAAAAATTGCTGTCCTCTTGTAAACAAGGCAAGGAATGAAAATTTTCAAAACTAACAATCAGAACTTGGGATCTGAAATCCGCAGTAAGGCACCAGCACTGCAAATTGTATTTTCAGTATGCAGGCAGACCCACAGAAATCAGTGACGTATTCCCACCCAGATGCTCAAAGTCAGATGCACAGATACGTCTGCAGATCTGGGGCTCTGTGGAATGTTTAAATCTGGCTCTCATGGCTAAGTTTCCAAAGCAGCGAGCATCCAGCAGAACCTTCTGAGCCTGCTAGGGACACAATGCACTCTGTATATAAATTCACCTGTTTAGAAATTTGCAGCAGGATTTAAATTGTATGCTTTTTGACTGAAAAGTCTGTCTCTTGCTCTGCACATGCTCACTGCCTGGTTCACCTCTGCCCAGTTTCTGCTGGTGCCTTTAAGTGTTAAAATATTATTACAGTTATTCCTTGCTTTCCATCCCTTTGTTTTCCTCTCCTGACTTTTTCTCTTCCCATGTAGCTCCCTATGTCTCCTTTGTTTAGAAAATCATGTAGCCACTTAAGTTCAGCAGCACTTCACGCTTCAGTGAGTTTTTAAAAGAAAAACAATTCCTGAAGTGAATTTTCTTACCAAGGCTTTTGTTTTCAGCCTTCTTGGTACCTAATGGTGTGATTAAGAATTCTTATTTTGGTCCTTCTCAGTTTATTCTCTGTTTAGAAATTAGTTTATTCTCTGTTTTCCGATCATTTATTTTCCATCTTGTTGCAGTCCAATTTTGCACTCCAGCGCGTGTGCTTATTATGGAATGCCCAGAATTCAGATTCTTTGCCTTCTTTCCCGAACGACTGTGGCCAGTATGATGCCATGCCCTCAGCATCTGGATCAATGTCTTACACAGTCATGATGCTAGCTTTGATTTTTACTGCATTTATCTGAGAATACATCTCTATATCTTGATTGAACTCATTGTTGTGTCTGAACACCGGGTTCAGGGCTACAAAGATATTATTTTTCAATAATTTCCAAATCTTTTCTGTGTTCAGGATGGCTCAGTTTCTTACCATTTAGAAAATATTTCCTTCCTTTTATTGTTTGTTTAAAACATCATTTTGCACTTATCATCAATGAACCGTATTTGCCATCTATTAGTCCAGGCACTTAAATGTTCTCAGTCCTCTCATACTGGACTGCAGTACTTCTCATTATTTACTCATCTTCTCAATTCAATATAATCTGTAAATATTGAAGGGTGAAAACATGTTAAGTGCTATCTGGCTTTGTTTATGTTTTTAAACAGAAACAGGATGAGTTGTCAGTATAGCTGTGTAAGGATATAATGAAAGAGTAATCAAGCTATTGGTAATGGCCTACTTCTGGCCTCACATGCACCAGTGCTGCACATAATGTGTGTTTCAGGGCAGAATGGGGTGCAGTCTTAATATCAGACTCAACGCCCGAAAGCAGTAAGTGAATTCTACGTGATTTAGAAGCAGTTTTTACCAGCCTATAGAGTTCCTATGATAATACAGGTCCAGATAACATCAAAGTGATTTATGAGTTTCATGTAACAAACACATGACATTCCCAGGGGACAGTGAACACAAAGCCAGATTCTCATCTGGTGCCACTTAATAGGGCTCCCACAACGTCAAGTGAACACATTTTGGGGAATACAGAATGCTAGCATTTTCAGCTCTGGTGATGGACTGGGCTTTCATAACAAATGTCAAATTCTGCAGGGTATGTATGATTTTTTTGCAAACTGATATAGTCTGTCTGAATGAGAGGTGTGGCATAACCAGGAAAGCAAACTACGTAGTTGTGAACTTCTAAATATATAACATCCCCAACGCTGAACTCCTTCATTTCCGTATAACACAAAGATAACTACTTAGCACAGTGTACAATAATGCCAGCAGAAAGTATGTAACAGTCAGTCAAAGCGACTTTGTGTAATATATTCTCAATTCCACACAGCATTGCATAATTAAATACAAATTTAATTTCCCAGTCAGCAGCATATATTGTAGGATACTTAGGCATCACTGATACTTTAAAAATGTGGTGTGAAGGTTATTTGACCCACTCAAAAGGATACAACATGCCATAATTACACTCTCTCTCAGAAATAATAATATGTCTTGGTAATACAAGAGGTGCTGCTGAAAAGTAAGCTAAAACACAGAAAACGACAAAACTGTAAAGAAGACTTTGCAAACTTTCTTGCATTCAGGGTTAACCTATTTAGTCAACACTTCCAGTGGACTCACAGGAAGAAAACAGAAATATTTTAATTGTCTATCTTTTTGTGAAAATAACTGGGGAAGTGATAACTTTTTTATTTTCATGATTCAGCTGTGATTTACTGATTAAGTTTCATTCAGGTTTACCTGTTAGATCATGAATAGACCATTATAAGAGCAAAATGTTAGAGCTGGTCAAGATATACAGCTACAGAGATGCATCTCCTTCATGTAACTTTATCTCACAGCCTACAAATTTAGCCTTAGTGGGTCTAATCCAGAGTATGATGAATTAAACAGCTTCCACCGTTTTCAAAAGTCTTTGACTCAAACCTCAAATCAGACACCAAATTTGTATTGACAAAGAGTGACAAGTCCATTTTACACAGGATTTTGAAATTTAGAAATCTGGTTTCTTTTACTTAGAATAAATTCAGCACATATCTAATTCTCTGAAACAAAAATGAAAATGATGATGATAATTTCAGGTTGTCTCTCAGTTCTGTTTCAGCTTTTGAAAATTTCATATTGTAACACATTTCATATAGTACAGAATGAAAACCTTCAAATTGCAAAGTTGTTTCAAAATGAAAGCATGCATTTCAGCTTAAACATAAGTCCTTTGTCTTTACAGTATTTTTCCAATGGTCAGCTCTGAAGGGCAATAATAAGTATTAGCAGTGTGTGGTTTTAGAAAAGATGATGCTCTCATAGCTTTGTAGAATTATCACTCAGACGGTGCAGTACTATGATTCAAGAAAGTAAATTCCATTGCTTTTCCATTGTCACCTAACTTCTGTATCTTAAAAGAAACAAAAAAAAAGTGTGTGCATTATCAGAAACAACGTATCTGATATTAAAAGTAAAACTTCTTTGATATTAAAAGTAAAACTTCTTCCATTACCAGGACTAGGTGAGTTTCTGGAGCAGTGTCTGAAAGAAACACAGCTGAGAATAGCTTTCCCCATCCATTTCTATCTTGCCTTAAGGTCAACAGCCATCTGGTCTGACTCACACTGTCCCTCCCTCTTTCTCATTTGAGGCTGGAGCTCCTGGACAAAGCCGGTGGCTGAACTATGGAAAATTTGGAAGATGTTCCTAATAGCCATTTTAGTATTCCAGTTACTAGACAAATATGCTCCTGCCATGTTTAATGTCATAAAGTTACCCACAGGTTCATGAAAGGATCATGGCAAATGAAGGCAGGAGTATGGTTTGCACTAGCTCCACTTTAAGAATGAGGCAGCTCTGCAAAATGCCAAGCCTGAGTATTGAATACAAGTAATGCTCTTACACCTTAATAAAACCTGCTGATAGATGCACATTCTTGAAGCCTGTGTGTCTTCTCTTCTTCCCTTTTGCAGTATAAATAAATACATGTATATATAATATGCATTTTGACACTGTTTCCTTCCATGAAGACGCAAAACATGTGCTACATACTCTATATTACATGGAGCAAAGCTGTATTTATGCTAATATTTTTATTCTGTAGGCAGAACAAATATTGAGACCTCTGAAGACATCTTCTAGGAAGGAAAGACACGCGGCATTCATAATATCACAATGATGAAGCTAAGTATGCACTGCATATCCTGCAATGTATATAAATGTATTTTCCTGAAGATGTTTTGCGATTTATGAAATGCAGCCCTACACAGTGGTGTGCAATGCTCTCTGTAGGAAATAAATACTTGCTATGGAGAACATTGTATGTCAATGTGTAGGGCTGTCTTCAAGGACTGATTGTTTTGTTCATCTCACGGCCTTATTCCCTGACTCTCTCTGTAGCTTTCATCAAGGCATTTTCTTTTTAATTACCTTTCCAGAAAAGAGCTCCTGAAGGATGAAAGTGAAAAATGTTTCTGAGGTCTGGTTTGGCGCCATATTAGGAGGACGTATGGTTTGTTTACCCACTTAAGTCTCTTTTCTTTACAGGAATATTTCTTGCTGATAATTTTTGCTGACTTGCTGCTTTGTCTTCCTCTTGCCTTGCTACTTTCCAACTTGTATGTGGTTGGTGGCTAAGAAAGAAGAGAGGATGCAGAACAGGTGACAGCCTCAGAATTAGGAAAGCAATGTCCAGGTCCTGTGACAGACTTCTTTGTGACTTCGAACAACCAGATCAGTCTTTTTTTTATCCAGTTAAGAAAGTATAATGCCATTCTGCACAGCATTGGCTGAAAAAGCCAGTTGGAGTAGTGGAAGCAGTATGGCTAATTAAGTCTGGTGAGCCACCTGGATGTGTTATAGAACCAGGTTAATCCACCCAGCTGAACCAATGCACTAATGCAGCTAAACTGTTCCAGACACCCTGAGTAACCTGAATAGTTCACAACAGTGTGCTCTGTGGGCAGCTGTGTCTCAGGTTAGCAAACTGATACATTGAGCCCTTCTTCAGAGGGTAAAGAAAAATTGTGAAATATTTAGACATTATGATGATAGAGCTGCGATAAATACTTAAAATACTTTTGTAAAATTTAATTTCTCTTTGACAGAGAGCTAGATGCGAGTTACAAACGCTGAATTTCCACAGTCTTTGAGGATGGTTGCATCTGAAAAGTTGGAGTCAAGTCCACAGCTACTTTAAATGCTTTGGTTTGTTGAGACTTATTGATATAGGATTAACCGCTGTTGAAGGATGAACAGAACTGTGAGATTTGATATTCTGATATATTTTCACATGCATAGAAACCCAGCAAGTGTATCACTTCAGCTGCATGGTCTTTCATCTTTGGTGTGCCTTGGGGACTTTATCCTACAGTTCTGCAGTTCTAAAACAAGGGAAAATGTATGAAAAACTAGCTTTTGTTTCTTTAGTGAACAGAGAATCTACCAGGATTTTTCAAATTATTGAACCCAATGAGTCAAGAGGAATTAAATCAATTGCACAGGAACTGGCTCTGTTTATATGATTTAGGATTCAGTGGATGAAAAAGTAACCACCCCATCTAAGGGGATAGTATGCAAATTTACATTCCCAACCAAACATCTTAAATGAACACTTTTTTTTTTTTCTTATGTGTTTAGAAAGACTGGAGATTTTTTTTTAAACTGCCATTGGTAAACTGTAAATCACAAATTAGAAAAAGTTTTACTGGTTCTGACAGTGTCTGAGATTTACAGTCAGTAAATGAAAAACACTCTTTTTGAGAATCATTGCTATTTTCATAATAAATTATTTTGATGAAGCTAGATGAAATAAAATTGAAAATCTACAGCATGTTCTGCAGGTTTGGAGATATCCAAAATGCTGTATTTTGTTTTTTCTTGACTTTTTTTCCTTGTGTCAGCAGGGACAATTTCTCTCACATGCTTGATCTCAATCTTCTAAACAGAAGGCAGATAATTTATCTAAAAGGCTAAAAAGTCTTTGATTAATAACCATGGGAATTGCAGGTATTAAAATCACCCCCAAGCGACCCCATATTGTTCCATGAATCCATTAGAAACTTATTCTGAATTACAAAGAAAAATTAATTAAAAAGTATAAGGACTACAGAGCTCAAATAAAGTATGCTCCCCTGAGTTGATATGAAGATCTATATGCATGCAAAATGTCATAAAATCAGATTTAATTTACAGTATAATTTTCTTCTTTGACAACAAGAGGAATACAAGAATAGTAATTTTTGTATTTTTTTATTACTATTGAGTTCTCCATAACAAGCCTTCCTATTACAATGACTCTTGCATTAATGTCAGAAAAAGAGGGATTAGAGAGAAGAGCCCAATGTCATTTCAGTAGTTGGAATTGTAGTAATGGGTGAATCCCATCTGGTTTGGTTCAATGGGACAGTAAACTGTAATGCTCTTGTCTTGACTTGAATGGATGAGCAAAACTTTGAATGAATTTTAAGGCGTTTTACAAAGAATTTTTGCAAATTTTGCTTATGTACGTCTTGTCCTAATTTTATAAATATTTTGCTTATATTTGTTCTTCTCAGTTTGTTCACTTTTCTTAGTAGGTCATGACCACATTTTCATATGCTTTTTGATGCTCAGGAAATTAGCTAGGTGTCACAAATGGGCTTGTATTTCCCATCTCCTGTACCTCATGCTTCAACATTAACCAGATATGGTTCTCAGCTCATGATCAAGATAACTATGATCTTTATGATCTGCTATGGGCTTTATAGTCTTGTTTACTTAGGGCCTAATAAAAAAATGGGAGACTAGGGGTGATGTCTGTCTTCTGAACATCTTTGAAAATCTTGGACAGACTCCCATCAGCCAAATCACTTCGGTTTGTGAGTTGCTGTGATGGTCTTTCTTACTAAAGAAAGAGCTTGTTTAAACCCAGCCTGCTGAGGCACTTCAAAGTTTGAGTCTTTAAGTGCTGTCCTGCACAAGAGGTGGCATCTTGATTCTGAGTCATTAAAGCCAGAGAGTCTTAATGCTTAAATGTGGTTAAAGTTACCCACATCCTAAAGAGCACTAGAGAATTATGAGCGTGAATACTACGAGCAATAAATATGTCTGTTATTTGCAGACATGTCGGAAATGCAAATGCAAATCAGCTGAAAGAATACTGCTGCAATGTTGCTGATGTAGTGTAAAAATAAGCTACTAAAGCATCACAAAATCATGGAAGAGTTGAGGTGGGAAGGGACCTGTGGAAATTGTCTAGTGCAACCCCACTGTGCAAGCAGAGTCAGCTATAGCAGGTTGCTCAGGACCACGTCCAGTCAGGTTTTGGACATCTCCAAGGATGAAGACTCCACAGCCTCTCTGGGCAACCTGTGCCAGTGTTTGACCATCCCCACAGTAAAAAAGTTTTTTCATATGTTGAAGGGGAATTTCCTGTATTTCAATTTGTGTTCATTGCCTCTTGTCATGTCACTGGGCACTCCTGAGAAGAGTCTTTCACACTCTTCTTCATTCCCTCCCATCAGGTATTTGTACATGCTGATGATATCCCCCCGAACCTTCTCTTCTCCAGGCTGAACAGTCCCAGCTCTCTCAGCCTCTCCTTGTATGACAGATGCTGCAGTCCCTTACTCATTTTTGTGGCCCTTCACTGGGCTCTCTCCAGTATGTCCATGTCTCTCTTTTACTGGGAAGCCCAGAACTGGACCTGGCACTCCAGGTGTGGCCTCACCAGCATTGAGCAGAGGGGCAGGACCACTTCCCTCAACGTGCTGGCAATGCTCTGCCTCGTGCAGCCCAGGATACCATTCGCCTTCTTTGCAGCAAGGACACATTCCTGGCTCGCGTTCAACTTGGTGTCCACCAGGTCCTTTTCTGCAAAGCTGCTTTCCAGCTGGGTGGCCCCCAGCCTGTGCTGGTGCCTGGGGTTGTTCCCCTCCGGGTGCAGGACTTTGCACTTCCCTTTGTTGAACTGCATGAGGCTCCTGTTGGCCCTTTTCTCCAGCCTGTAAAGGTCCCTCGGATGGCAGCACAACCCTCTGGCATATCAGCCACTCCTCCCAGTTTTGTGTTATCTGCAAACTTGCTGAAGGTGCACTCTGCGCCACTGACCAGGTCATTAATGAAGATCTTATAGTATTGGACCCAGTATCAGCCTCTCGAGTACACCATTAGTGCTGCTGATCACAACGATTTGAGCCTCGATAAGCAGGTATTTGTATCTTGTACTATTGCTGAAGGAGTTAACTCTGGAGCTAAGACCAAGCAAGTTTGCTTAGATTAAGAATTACTGGATGAATTCAACAATTCTTTGCTTGCAAAGCTTAGAGATTATAAACATATATAGTAACAGCCTGTATTATTTTTTTGTCAATGCTGTCATTTATGTTCTGAGAAAAGTGGTACTTTGGAAGCATGCTAATTCAGAAAATATAGGCATACAAAATTTGTCAAAACAGGTGCTATTTATATAAGCAAGAATTGTGATTTCATTCTCTTTTTTCCTTTTTTATTAGCCCAGTCTGAACCCAGATCAAGTTGATTTTCATTCCTTCTGCTGCTTGTTATAATTCCTATCTGGATCTATTGGAACCATGGTTAGCGTTACAAGGCATGATTCTCTCATCCTTATACTGAAAATTTGCAGATGCAGCCCCAATGAAGCTAAACAAAATTGCTTGCGGAGTAAGATGTTAATCAGGAGAAGCCAGAGTGGCAGAATCTGGATCATTCTTAATAATTTAGGGTTAAACTGTGCCACAAGGATGCAGCCCATATGAGTCAGCGGCACATTGTACCGTCCCAGAAAAGGAAGGCATGTGCACCTTAATGAACTTGCTACTTACCACTGACGTCTGCAGTTCTTTGTGAACATGTCGTTCCAGCAACATACTGCTGGCTGGTTCTAGCAGACTGAAAAATGGAGGACAGACCATAAATTTTACCCAGACCACAATCATTTGAATGCTTTCCCCCCCCCTTTTTTTTTTTCTTCCTTTTTCAGGAGGAAAAGCAGTAGTTGCAAAAACCCATTTTATTTGGAGCCATGTGCTGGGTGCCCTCTGGATATGCCACCCCGAGATGTTACCAAGGCTTCTAACTCACTGGTGTGAGAGGCATCAGAAACGTCCTATGTCCTGAACTCCACTACCTCATGCAAATAAATGGATGAAAAAGCCAGGTGTACGTGAGTTATCTAGCTAGTGACACACTAGAATGTCATCTATCCTGAAGTTCATCAGGTTACACAGTCCACGCAAGTGACCTCCAGGAGGACATAGCATGTATCACCTGCATTCTCCTCACCATTCCTTGCAGATGTTTTTCTAACCCGTCCCCATCAGTTCCAACAAAGGAAGTTCTTTCTTTGATTTCCTCAGTGTCAACCCATGGCAGTGTTTGATTGTGGTAATCCAGTGCCTTGGATGACACTGTGTCCCAGAAAGCTGGATATGTGACATCATCCACAACAACCTCTTGTGATCTATGGTCTGCTCCAAAATCAACTGACTCGTTTTATATTATTTAGACTGTGCCAGTAAGGAGCAGAGAATGAATGTGAACATACAAATCAGTCATGTTTCTCTTCTTTCACCTTTGCATCAAGGGGCAAATAAATTACTACATCTTCAAAAGGCTGTAGCTATTGGGACTGAGCAGCTCTCAGTGTGGGGAGAAGGAGGCAAAGAAAGTTAAAACTCCATGTATGGCTCCCCTCTCCTCTCCCTGTCTTTTTTTCTCCTGTCTGCAGAAGGCAAATTCAGCTCAGCTTTCAGACAGAGAATCAGGTGCATCAAACATTTGCCCATCTCAAAGAGACACCTTTGAATTGGGAAATGGTTCAAGGGCAGCTCCTTCTCTTAAAAACTGCAGGCTCCAGAAACCTGGAAAAGGACAGGGGCAAGGGCAAGGGCAAGGGCAAGGGCAAGGGCAAGGGCAAGGAAAAGGAAAAGGAAAAGGAAAAGGAAAAGGAAAAGGAAAAGGAAAAGGAAAAGGAAAAGAAGGAAGCTCTACATTTTAAGGATTAAGCATCAAACTGACAAAAACAAATATTTACTGAAGACAGAAGAGAGAGCAGCTGCCTGGAGCATTTTGCTCGGGTTTTCTAAGTGCTAAAAATAATGCTGTGTGTTTGAATTTAACATCAAGTTAACTACAAAGCACAAAAATGCAATTGTTTCCGCTGCTTTGCACATGCTCCCTCCTTACTTTCACTGGCACAACATCCTTCTTCAGATTCATTTTTAGCTACTTGCAGACTTGGCTCTTGAGTAGACTCTGCTTCTCCTCCTCCCAGTCACGTTTCTTATGAAACTTTGGAGTTGTTGTGCATCTCTGCAGCACTGCAGCCCGTCGCCTGCCCCCAGAAGAGGCTGCAAGGACAGGCAGCATTCTGACCCATCTGGAAAAGTAAATTCCAATAGACTAAAGTCGGAGGCTTCGCACAGCATAAAAAGCTTTCCCCGACTCAAACTACAATCCCAGCTTCCATAGAAAGTCCATTCCTCTGCAGTCAATTATTATTATATAACAATCAGTTGAGTGTTTCTCCTGGATATCAAACTCAGCTTTTAGAGATCCTTGTTCAGATGACTCTGAACAATAGTAATTTACTGGATGTGCCTTGGCAGCCTCCCTCTAAATCAGTACAAAGAAACAGTCTCTCTCTTTTCTCAGTATGGGCACCACTATGCTTCAGTACCACATAGTCATTTTCCCTACTTATTTTATATTGCTTTTGAATGAGTCCATGAATCCAGAACCTTCTACCCTTATTTCTTTCTGCAGCATCAGCATTTTAATATATTGCACTGACAGTAATACATTGGCTTTCATTCCAGGAGCCTGATTGTGAAAAACCCGTCTGTACGGGTGAGAGCAGTCACCTTGAGAAGTTCCCCTGAAGTCTGGCAAGGAGAGGCTGCACAATCTGTGCTGTACCACAGTAGCTAAAGATTTTGGCTGCCATCCTCTGTGGGGAAAGAGAGCCACAGAAATGCTAAATGACACACCTTGATTTTATTATTTGCTGCATGCTGAAAGTAGGACAGGTAAGGACTCCTTTTAAAATGGGTTCAATTTTAGCACTGATCTGTTTGAATCCTCAACAGTTTTAATCCTCAGCATCCCATAAATCTTTTGTGTAGGATTCCACCTCAGGAGACAAAGACGTTTTATCTGAAGGCAAATGAATCCAGGCTGGTGCCTAGCACCTCTTTAGAAGCAGTAATAGCTTTCAGTTCAGCTAGAAATGACTTGCAAATTTTTAACAGCAAGGTAGCTGAGATATTCAATACTCAGGTATCGAATAGGACGGATTCATCCTACAATGGGAGCTGCAGACTTTGAATCTCCTCCTCCTTAGGAAATGTCCTAGCCCTGGCCTACACTCCAAAAGACAAGCGTCATTATGCCCCAGGAAACTGTTTTAAAAAGATCTGTTCTGCCTATTTTGATGTCTAGCCTCAGAAGACAACCGAAAGTTCTGTGTCCCAACTGGATGGAATTGATTTAATTTGAACGGGAGGGAGGAGTTTCAGATGGACCCCTGCATCTGCCGTTGTCTGTTCATCGGTGGTAGGTGTCTGCCTGGTGAAATGTGGGGGTGGTTTATGGATGAAGGTGAAGATGCAGCTGACTGTGCCAAGGCAACCCACAGGCAGACCATCTCCCAAGTTCTGTCTTTTTGTGTTACTTTGTTGGGGCCAGGGGCTTATTCTTTTAGTGCTTCAAGTGGAAGGCATCTAAATAATTTCTCTGTGTTTTCCTAAATTGTATTAAACATAGAAAAGCACACAAATGTACTTATAAACAAAGTAGCCAGACAGACTTATTGCATGTTTTAAAAACAAACAAACAACTGTAGCCTGATGCTGCTATGGAAAGGAAGGACTTATCTTTTTTCTCTGTTTTCACTTATCTTTATGCCCCACTGATTTCAATAATACAGTGGAAAGAAAAAATGGCTTTACATTTGTCTGGTACATACTGTTGGCTGCCTGTGACTTACACGTATACAGGCAGCATTAAAAATGATCATGGGCAGGGCAAAGTTCCCTGAGTATTGCCCTGAGCTTTGTCATGATGCAGGTTTTACAACTGTTTGATTCTCTCAGACAATTACCAAATCTTTTGGTAAACTGCGTATCGTGTTTGAACACTAGAAATGACCAGGCATAAAAGAAAAGGGGGGAATGAATTACGTATAAAATAGACCGTGAGTCGCTGCTGCGGAATTTTCCAATGCAGCATGAAAATCCTATTTGGATATTTATAGGAGCTGAAATAACACAACTTGGACAATTTTCCACTGGGCAAAACAATCATTAGCCTTGTTTCCTCTTTTTCATGTACTTAACCTTCAGCAATCCCATTTCTGTTCTTCAAAGGAGGTGTTTAACTAGAAGTGTGTGAGCAGAAAGACTTGCATAACAAGGATGTAGTTTTTTAGGGTTTAGGGTTGGTTTGTTGTTTGGGGTTTTTTAAAATGTTCTTATTGCTTTGCTGACTTAGAAATTAATTCAAGGGACTAACAAAACTGAATAGCCTTGTGCAATGAACCAGACTTGCATAAACTCATTTCACACAAGAAAGAATTGAAGATTGTACAGTACAATGTGTTGATCCCCTAGATCTTTGTTTAAATATACTCTATGTAAACTACAGACTTTGGCTTCCTAGATGAACTCATGCTAGATGATTGGACATAGCAAATTACTTTGTTTTGTGTTAGTCCAAAGACAATTTTCAAAGCTGTCAGAGGTTAATGACAAACAATTTTTACTCAGGCAAGGGGTTCTGAAAGGTAAAAAACAACCAGGGGAAAAAAAATGGTGATTAGCAATTGAGCTTTTAATGTTTCATGTCATGTTGGTATTGTAACAAATTACAACAAACAGCTGCTTTTTTTTTTAATTTCTGGAGAAAATTATATGCAATAAAGAGTGGCAAAATCAGATTTTATGAGAAAGAAATATTTGACCATAAGTTTTAGGCTGTTGTTAACTAACTTTTCCTACCTGGTGGTTTTTACTTACTTACATGTGAATTCTGCTGATATTACACATTCTTTTACTGCTTTTGGGAAGCAGTTAACAAACTAATACGCAATTCAAGAGAATTCTTCTTATTTTCCTCCCATACAGCTAGATGTTGTCAGATATAGGCCAGAACTGCAGCATTGCTAGGCATCAGAGGTCAGACTATACCTCAGCAATGCCAGCCACAAAGCATAGTGAAAGAGGTGTTTTTACAAGGCTTTCATTTTTTTCAAAAGGATGAATGCTGTGAAATGCTCAGCATCTTTTTTCTTGGGAACAAAAATGAAATTCAGGAAGGTGGATCAGGACAACAGTGCTCTCCTGCCTTGGGTCTGCGTCTCCTGGCATTTATGTAGCTGGGGGTGAATGTGATATCTGCATTATAATAGTAATAGCCACAGTGTAAAAGCCAAAATTCTTCTGCAGTGCCTTCCCATGGGATTTTAATGGACACGGGATCTGGCCACAATATTCAAGTCCAATCTGATGTGGACTCCTCTGAGTCTGAGCACTGTTTAATTAGTCAGATGATATATTGGGATAGATGTTTTCAATGTACAGAGGGACAGGAGCGCACATCCCCTCATCAGTCTCACTGCACGTTAGTGGGCCATGTGCCTATCCATCCTTGCTGCTCCCACCCATGCCTTTGAACTTCCACCATTAATACTTGTCCTCGGTTCCAGCTGAGCTTCCTTGAAACATATTGCTTAGAGAAAATGTTGCGCCTTGAGATACAAATCCAAAATCAGGCTCAGCTCTTTGCTCTCTCGAATCATGTATGCATTGGTGTATTTCTAAAACCAGACTCATGAGAGTGAATTCTACAAATTACACTGTGATATTTTTGAAGGCTGCTAAAGGATTTTACGAAAATATTTGGGGATTTATGCCTCATGAACTATGTAATCTCAAATTAAATAGATACTGTATTAAGGCATCAAAGCAACAGCTTTAATCTGTTTTCCCTGTTTCAATAGTTTAAGAGCTGAGCCTTATCAGAAACAGCTGCTGCTAATGACAGCCTAACATTCACTATGTATTTCCCATTATTTTTTCCTCCTGTATTTATCTCCCATAACCTATTTAACCTATTTGTAAAGAGTGACAGTTTGGCTGGTGTCTGATGGGGAGGGAGTGCAAATTCACTTGTTCTGTACAGCCAGCTTACATATTTAAAATTGTGGAACTGTACCTGGTGATACTGCAGAAAAAACTAACTGATGTTTACCTGCACCATGAATAAGACGGAACTTTAAAAATTGCTCCTGTAAGTGCATTCCAATGATTAAATATATACATATTTATGTGTTAATTTGTAGGTCTTTTTACCTAGGTTTGGGACAGGTGGTATTGAAATTCATATGATTGCACCTATCTGTAAAAGTGATCTTTATACCAGTATGATTTTCCCCTGCCCAAGAGCTGGCAAGTAGGGAACTTTACCCCACAGCCCTCATTTGCAAAAGGGTAGGGAAGGCCCAACTCCTTGCTTTATAACTTCCCCCAGTACATAGTGGGTCACGGTTGAAACATTTACTGCACAGCTCCTGGAACATCTGGTTTTCAGCTTATTTATTTGGGGAAGGCTGTATGGGGCACCCTGCAGAGCCTCAGCAGTGCAGAATACCTTACAGGTTTGGTGGTTTATGCTTAATGTCTGAAATAGGTGAGCTAGGAAAACATATGAGGATCTGTGAAATGAAAATAAGTTTATGGAAGAACAAAGGGACTTCACCCTTATTTGTATATTATTTGAGGCTTATGCTGATGTATTTCAAACCCCAGCGTGATTTAAAAAATATAAATGTCGAGACTGCATGATTAGAGAAGCAGATCCTGTTGTCTTGTCTGCAATTTTTCTTATGTTTGGCTCGACTCTAATGAGGGTGAACTTTTGTTCATTTTGTTTTGATTCTGTTTTGATGATGTTGTATAGTACCCCAAGCACCTCAGTCATGCCAACGGGGCTTTATAAATAAGTTATTAATTATTATTTATGTATATTAAAAAGGGGAACAACTTCAGAAGCAAAAATAATCTTCTCTCTTAGAATTGCTTTCCTAGAAGAAGTCCGATTAGTAAAATGTTTCATGAATTTTTAACTGCTTTTAAGATGATTTTTTTTTTAGCAGAGAAGCCATCATCATGGGATCTGTCTCCTCTCTAAAGACTCTAGTAGCAAGCCCTCTGCAGGACACAGATGGTCTGTGGGCCAAAGTTTCAGAACCAAAGCACTAATCAATCAAGCGAAGCAAGACAGCACCATCAATCGTTTTGGAGAGCTCATTCTTTCATTCACAGAACTCTGACACTGGTTTCTCTTTAAAAAGAATAGCTCCTTTAAGAAATACTTTAAAACGCAATTGTCAGTTCTCAGTGGAACTAGCTTTTATATATCTTAACATTTCCCTGTAGAAAAAATTATTTTTTTGTCAAACCCAGACCAGAAATGAACAAGCGGAAATTCTGCTTTATAACATGCAACCTTGCCACCGTGTGACAGCAGAATAAGGTGCTGATCAGCTCAAGGCAACTATTTTGGAAAGATCCTGTGCAAGTCACTGTTTGGCTCACTAATAAATGAAAGGAAAAGTTTAAGAAAAAAATTGGCTTATATGTTTTGAACTATCCCACCACAAACTGGCCTATCACAATTATAAACCGTGTGGAAAATAAAAAATGAGAAAAGGAAGGAATAAGTGGCAGAAAAAGATGACAAAGAAATAATAACGAATTCTTCAAAAAATAGAAAGCATTAAAAGCATTCACGTAAGAATAAATGCAAGTAATTTTTTTTCAGAGACTAACCAAAGTGTTTTTAAGACTTTGCTTTCAATGACTTCTTTCTGTTTGGCCTTCAGTTTGGTCCTGTATATGTCCCAAGATAACTAGCAAGCACTTATTCCTCCCTCAGCAAAGGAAGAACAATAAACTGATTTGACCTGATAACATGGTGAGTACGGCCTGGCATCCTGTGGGAGCAAGGAGTCATAGGTTAATACCCACACTGCTGTTTCTTCTACGTCTTTAGTGTGTACCTGGCTTCCTGCTGACAGTGCTTTTACCCCAATTAGAGTGGAATGGAATCCAACAGAATATTCTGAAGGCTGGGACACTTGCCATATTATTTTATTTTAATTTTAAATGGCTCTTGCCATCAGAGTGTATAATGGCAACAGACCGTTTGACACTGTGTTTTGTCATGCAGGAGCCTAACCTGCGAGTCGGGGTTGAGAGCAGAACATTTGTTTCCAAGACTGCCTTAAAACAAGAGCGCTTGCCCCAGACTGGCCATGGAAATCTCTGAGGCAGGTGGATGGCTGCCTGCAGCTACTTGTTGCATATAGACCCATGCGCTACCTGGGACGGTAACTTCACTGTTTCTCCTGCCAGGGTCTCCTTTCTGCATTGTACCGAGAACTCTGACAGTCAACAGGAGCAGGGAATAGGCAGGCTGGGAGCAGACTTACACAGGAAGGATAGAGTTTCCCAACCAAAACTGTCTTTTTTTCCTTTCCTTCGCTTGGGAGAGCATCAGTCATCTTTCTCCAGCCTAACAGGAGAAAGCAGTTGAATCTGAGTGTCTATACTAGGATGTAGTATTCAGGCTGTCTGACCAGGTGATCTGAGAAAACTAACTCAAAAATTACCTAAATGTTCCCCAAAAAGCAGTATCACTTGCTTTCCCTCTCTCTCCTTTCTCTCACACTCTATAGTGATCATGTGTTTTAGATAACCTAACAACACAGACGCATTTCTGAAATGCATATTTATGCTGCTTCAAAAAAACCCTACACCATTAGTGTGCACCTCTGTTTTCACAATTGATAATGCCTTACAGTTTGCTTCTCTCATGAACCGTTTTTTGTTCGAATGCTGAAGATGTTGCCCAATTTCATTGTTTGATTTACCTCAAACATTTTCGCTGGCAAGATCCCAGAGACTAGGATGACCCCTCTAGAAGAAATGGTGGTGACTGCCTCTGCAGTTTCATTGGGATTATGGTCCCAATCCCACATTGGCTCTGAATCAGCCACTGAAGGTCAGGAACAGGGAATACACAAGAAAATGATGGATATCAAACATTTTCATTGGCTTTGGTTGCAGAAAGGTGTTGCTTTCTGAAAACTAAATGTTCGGTCACTTTGACCTGACGGGGTTCTGCTATGCCAAGAAAATTTTCCCTGGATTTGTTGTTCTGAAAGCTTTTTTGCAGGAGGAATTAGTGATCTGAATGTTTTGCTTTTAGTTATTTCACCTTCCCAACCTTAATTACCTGTAGCAGAGATCCAGAGCATAGAAGGAAACCTTCAGTATCTTTCCTAGGAGAGCCTCAAGAAGAGAAAGATGAGCTTTGCCCTGCAGCCATTGCCTACTTCTGTATGTTCCCAGCTCAATAACTAAAAGGGTGCAAACCCAGTTGGCCACCAGGGCTAATGAGGGTGACCTTTCCACCCACTGCTTCACATGACTGAAATCAGGGGAAATTAGTTTACTCAATGCAGAGCTTACATAACTGGTGATGCTAGGGCTGAAATTCTTGCTCGTGGTGTGATGCATACATTGTGGATCTATTTGAAAAAATTGTCAAAATCAGACTGAAGATAAAAGCACTGCAACTGAACCAGCTAGATCCTCTGTAGTTTCTGACAGATAGGTGAAGAATAATGATGTCTCCAAGGTGTCTGTTCTTCCGTTTGGTGAATTATACTTTTAACTGGAAAAATCACTGCTGCTGAAGCAAAGGTCCTGCTGCTTACATCGTTTACAAAGGCCCTTAAAAT
The DNA here is from genome assembly GCF_000690835.1 of Fulmarus glacialis. NCBI lineage: Eukaryota > Metazoa > Chordata > Aves > Procellariiformes > Procellariidae > Fulmarus > Fulmarus glacialis. The sequence goes on along the minus strand of NW_009192157.1, from coordinate 111,469 downwards.
TATGGACAAGAACATAGTTTTGTGAAGAAAGGGAGACTGCTGTGTGGGTTGAAGGGTAACGTTTAAAAGCTTTGCTCATCCTAAAGCACATCGCTTCTCATTGGCTGCTGTACTCAAGTTTAAAAAGGGACCTTGAGATCTTAATTATGTATCTAGCTAGCTAGTTAATCAATCCATTCAATACTAAACACTTATAAAGTAGCTGACATATTTATGGAGTATTGTAAATACTTTAAATATAAACCAAGGGGGAATTTTATGCCACCTATATATTATCTTATGCAATAAAAATATATTTCCAAAGAAAAAAAAGTAGCTGAAAGTGCTTAAATTAAATTCCAAACTGAAATGTACTTTTTTCTTACACAGGGCTAACACTGTTTTCACTTGAAATATAAATAAGCAGATTACTCATTATAAAGGTAAAATGCAACAAATGAAATTCAAGAAAAAATCTTCCTTTTTCATGCAATCGTCATTGTTTAAGGGTAAGTTTTAATAGGAATTTTTCCACAACTTGCCTTTCAGAAGTTATCTTTTTAAATTTGCCAGAGGTAGCGAATAGTCTTAGTGTGCATAACTGCTAAAATGCATCCTGATGGTTTTTATCAGGCTATTTTTTTCATTTTTCCCTTCAAATACTTTGAAAAAAACCTGCATGAGTATACAATGTAAAGTACCTAAATTTCTTTAACCCAAATCCTTTAGTTATTTCTGGGGCTATACAAACAATAAATGGCTTGTTGGTAACAGCAAGGAAAGTCCACTTTGCTTGTCCTACAGTGTTAAATTCCCTAAAATGGTAATTTAGAAAAATTTAGAAATTTAAAGAGGCACTACACTTGTTTAACAGCTGTGCCCTTATTTGACTCCCTGGGGATCTATCGAATCCCAACGGCCTTATATACTTGAGGTTTTCTAAACTCTACATATGGTAAAGCTGTGTCTGACCTTACTGGTTCATGAATAATCAGGATACATAACATTTTTGCCTTTAAAATTCAAATCATCTGTGAGTTCAACTTAACAATGTGTTCAGGGCACTAGAATATGTTAAGGGTTATCTTTAAGTGAATGTGTAAAAATATATCCTTATTTTAGTTAAGTAGAAAATCTATTGTTTGATGAAAGTATTTCCCAAAGCTCACTGTTAAAAAACAGCCCTAAATGAACAATTCAGAAGAGAAAATTTTCTTGGATCAAGAAGGAATAGGAATAGGATTTTGAATTAGATGTTGCCATTTGATGTATGTTTCTCAGAGTGACATTCTGGAGGAGCCGCAAGCCAGCTCCACTTCAACCTACTATTGCACAGCCAGAAGCTCCCTTTGAATCATCATGCTAAGAAACAAATCTCCACTATCTACATCTGATTTAAAGTCCTGCTTCCTTTTAGAGAGCTTTCTGGATGCTGCAGGTTCTTCTGATCTTCTGAGATGGTTATAAACTCAGAAAATCTTAAAACGTAAGCTGATAGACCGTAACTATGATTTTTCTTAACTTTCTTCATATTCAATCAGTTTTACTTTTAACTTAAAGACATTCTGTCGGCTCTTCTTTCCCCAGCTGCCTCAGACTTCGTGACTTTTAAAGGACTGTAACACCCATCAGTTTCTTTCTTAATCTTCTTCCCTTACCAAAATTCCACTGCCTGAACCGTACCGGTTCCCCATCTTTCATTATGTTGCCCTCGGACTCTCCCATCTGAGTAAGAACCATCAGTGTTACTCTCTACTGCCCCTGAATTGGACAAAGTCTAGCTCAGGTCCTGAAAACAGGTAGCTCATAGACTGAAATATTCAGTCTAGCTCAGGTCCTGAAAACAGGTAGCTCATAGACTGAAATATTCAGCGATGCAGGAATTTCAGAAGCTAAAATCCATAGCTTCTCTGTAGCTGGTCTCAATTGTTATCCTACATTTATACTTAGTTTCTCAGACTGCATTCCAGTGATTTATAAATCACAGGAAAATTTGGAGCTACTAAAGAGGTAACATGTTACTATGATACTTCTTGGAAGTTATCACCCAGCTCTGGGCTGCAGAGGCCCAACTGTAGAAACATTTCACAATTAATTTGGCTGGCTGAACTCAGGACTGCTACATAGGTCTCATGAGAACCTATTAATTAGGTATAGCCAAAATCTCTGGAGACCTCAGATGGAAAGCACTGATAAGTATGTTAATGTTCAAATAGAAACAAATGTAGAAGTATATAGTTTCCGTAAAAGATAATCCTTTAAATAGTTGTGAAGTATTTTCTGCTCAATGAAATCCAGCAAAAAAAAACAGAAATGTCACTGCAAATCCATATTACAGCATATGACGAAGGAAAGAGTAGCAGTAGTGTGCAGAGATGCAGCCAAGAAGAGGTTACAATTGCAATTCTCCTGTTGAGGAGGCTGCAGATAGTGAGTCTGGTGCAAACTGCTGTTTCTCTGTTGAGTTTGGTGGACGTTGCACTGTCACCCTGTGGTCAAGATTATCACCCCTCAGCCTGGAAGGTTTTGTGTGGACCACAGAAAAATGTCCATTTGTACCTGTTGGCTTGACCAACACGCATTTAGCATGCAGGTTGCTTGGTAAGCACATGTGGAAGGGAAAGGCCAAGTCAGCATGCTGCAACCATGGACCACATCCAGCACTGAGTTCCTCTGAGTGCAGGGGTCAATGGGGTGTCACCTCCCTCTGATGGCAGCGCGAGTCAAGGTTGCATTGACACTTCATCACTCTGCATGGCCAACCGTCCTGGCAGGAAGGCTGCACATCATCAGGCTGCTGAGCTCCAGCGTGCAAGGTGGACAAGTGGGCAAGGGTGGTTGTAGACACCCAGCAGGATGGCTCTGGCTGTGTGGAGCAGTGGGATGGAAAAGCCAGCAGTGCCAGGCTTATCACTAACCAAAAAGCTTTGCCAGCTTTGCCAGGCTTATCACTAACCAAAAAGCTTTGCCAGCTTTGCCAAAGAGTTTCTGGTCCCTCAAAGGAAAAGATGGAGTCACATCACACTACCTTCAAGGGCCAAACACCACTTTGGGCATTACCCTGAGCTTCAGCTAGTGTTAAGATGATACACTTCGGTCCTATAGCTTGAGCCCTAATATAGTCTACATCAACCACTGAATATGTCAGTCTTCCTTATTTGTAAAAGCAAACCAAAGACAGTTGACAGCCTTAATTAAAATCATCTTTTAAAATTATATATGTTCTTGCACTCAAAATTAAAATGATGAGGGTTCATTAGTATTATTTTAGAAATTAAAGTAACAATTATACATGGTTTGGGGGTCTCAAAATTTTTTGCAATATTTTTTCCCCAATTTCTTCTATTTCTTTTTTTCTGCAGGATGAAATAAAAATATTAATAAAAGGGGGGGAACATCAAATAAAGAAAACTCCCTGTAGTTTTAAACTGGTTTTAATGTATAATAAAATATTTGTGAACCCTGAAACATAAATAACTGAATAGATAAACAGTATTTTCTGCATTTACCATCAGAAAATTTCTAGGTTTATAATTATTATTAGATCTGAGGATATTTTTCCTAAAAATTAACTTCCTTTCTATCTGTCTTTATTCAACCCACATTATGTCTTTTTCACCGGTTTTTGGTTAGCAAAGGAAAAGGAAAAGGAAAAGAAACATCATAGTTGTTCTCACAGAAGCAGACGCTTATGAAAAACACTGTATCTCCATTCTAATTGCACTAATGTGGTACAGCACTTTTCCTCTCTACATACATTTAAAAGGGAAATTATAGTTATTTCAGGGATTTTTTTTTCCCCCTTGGTGTGGAAAAATGAGTGTCTTCATACAATTCTACTACATATTTGACTGACAGTCAATTTGATGCACATCTTCTTCAAAAACTTGTTGTCTGAGCCTTCTTACCAAGAAGTCTTAGCATTTCCAGCCATTTCTATCTCCTTGCTCTGCTGTATTTACACCTTTTCCAAAAAAATTCTAAAATATTACAAAAGATCTTGTAATGACATTCATATAAACACTGACAAGTACAAGAAAGATAAAAAAGGAGGTATGAAAGAAAGTAGAAAGATTTATTTGCCTACTTAAGAACATTAAGACATGTTATTAGGTCAGGTCTATACAGCTTTGTGTAGCAGATGTTTAGAGAAGAGTATAAGACAAGAATTTAGCATTGTCCTTTGAGGAACAGTCATTTCTGCAAAAAGCTTCTTTGATTATGAGAAATGTATGGTTGCTGTTTCACATTTTTGTCAAGGCCAAAGAAGGGAATGTTTTTGTAACCAAGGTAGAAGACAACCTGGTAAGACTTATAGCTGTGCAGGTGGACAGGAAAGACTATACTTCAGAGAGATGGTGTAGAAAGAGTAAGAAGACTGTACAGTCACCTAGTTGGCTTAGAGACAGGAGCATAGCATAATCTCAGAAACGTTAGGGATGTCCAAAGTGTAAGCCTGTTTAATGGCATAACACAGTACCTTTTATTATATGTGTTAATGCAGAAAAATTGTTAGGATTAAAAAAAATGCTATTGAGATTGAAGTAATTCTATGATATCTTTTAGACTTCTCTTAACGGAACCACTTCATCCCAACTGGAGTAATTCACTTAAGTGGCAAGTATCACAGATGAAGCTGACAGCAATGCTGATTTACATAATACAATGTTAAAAACCCTGTGTGTAAGAGTCTGAACTGGCGATACTCTGATAAGAGGAATTGATTTTGTGTTAGTTTTGTAAACAACTTTGGGGGGACGTGCCTTGCAAAAGTGGTCTGTAAATCACTAGAACAGGCAGCAAAGTTAGCAAACAGTTTTCCTTGGCTTTGTATTTATTTGTTATTGGTTTGATATTTTTGGGAATTCTGCAAACCAATGGATTGATGTGAAACAGTTCTCCAATGACGTTAGTATTTACTATTTGAGATGGGTCAACATCTGTCTGGTCATATCTCCTGAGATTTTTTTCTGTTCCTCCTTGTAAGAAGTATATGTACACCAAGACCAGAATTTCAAAGAGATTTGAGAGCCTAATAGAACTTAGAGATCTATCTTTAGTCATAATGAACTTACGTTAGGTGTCCTGCCTGCATCTTTAAGTTCCAAAGTACTTCTTCAAATGTGAATATACGGTCGTGAAGGTTTTCGAGATGCAGTTTAGTGAAGTTCAGTGAAGATAACAATTGATTTTGAAGCTCATATCCATTTGTGCTCACCAAATTCATCCCATCAATGTTTGTGGAAAACGAACAAAAAATGATACTTGGGTATTCACGTAACTTTCAAAAAAGCAAAAATGGGACAGACTATTTATGGTATGTTACTTGTTTTTATTAATCTCTTGTCCATGTTACTAAACATCGTTTACATATTCAGAACTAGATGTTAAAAATTATTACACATACCCACATGACCACATTTATGGGCACTAGACTGCCACATCCAAGTCTGTCTCATGTCCCCTATGATCTTTTGCTAGGGCAGGATAAATTTGTACTGGTGCCTAATCTCTGAATGAGTGTCTGGTCTGTGTACATGCAGAAAATATTTGGCCTTTGGTGCTTCAACATGAATTGCTTCATGAATTCATTTCATGAATCACATGAAATCAACTTTCTCATTGACTTGGTCACCAATTTATCTGTCCTTCACTGTGAATGAATAGGCATATTTTCAGCTGGAATTAAATGAGCACAGGTACTATGAACCAAGAGAAAGATGTCTTAAAGTGTGTTACTAATTATTTATACGCTTCATCAAAGTCTCAGTGCTCTTGCTGTGCAACTCATAATCCTTGCCTAGCCATGGCCCTATCCATTTTTAACATTTCCTTTTTTTCTATAATAGTCTTTTAGATAAAAATAATTGGGTACTTAAATATTTCTAAAGCTGGCAATTAAAAAATACTTTATTGCATAACCAATATATCTTGTGATGAATACATTATGGGAAAAGAAGGCTGTCAAGCAGTCCACAAATTAGAATCCAAATACGAGTGCCATGTCTTCTGCATACTCCCTATAAACAGCGCAAAACAATATTATTGAGGCCACTGTTGAGACACTAGAAATGTGGTCATTTACTATGAATTCCGTGTTCTGTAAATCTTGAGCAAAGGCAAAAATGGGTTTAAATTGGACGAGTGTCTGTCACCAAAATCTAAAATTAAGTACATATCAGGGGAACAAATTTTGTGTCCACAACTCGGAGGGCAAGGAACTGTTGTACTCTGTATGAAGTACATTTATTTGTTGGTTTTGAGTCCACCAGCTGTATCATTATGTATGCATAGTTATATTCAGCTCCTGACCTGTAATGACTGGGTTATTTCAAACTGTTAAGGGAGAAAACTTATCCATCAATGGTCTAAACTGCTATTAGAATGAACGAGTAATTTGTGATGGGAAAGGATTTTGAAACAAGGTGAACTTACTTTCTCACCTTCTGTAAATTGCTGTGGAGCAATTACAACAGATCTAACTATCTGAGGACACGGTAAGAATTTGTGGGAGATAATTAGTAATATGAAATATTCAGACTACATAATTCCCACTTAAAATACCTCAGGTGGTCTGTAAAACTTTTTGGAAAGGCTAACAGCTGAGGGCAGTTTTCATTTAACTAAGGCTGCACTACCCAGAGCTCTGTAAAGGGGCCTTGATATGTAAAAGAATAGCCATATTTAGTCTTATGATAAGCATATTCAAATGTACTGCAAAGACAGGGCATGACTCTGTATCATAGTTGCAAGAGCACCCAGCAGGTCAAAACTTGAGTCTGACGACTGCTTTCAGGATTACTAGTGCATTTTACCATCTGTTGCACATAATATATAGGAACTGTCTTCAAAGCATGGGCTAGACCCATGTTCCCAGGCCCTGTGCTTTCTGATCCTATGACTCTTATTTTCTGTAGAGTAGGAAGAGTGTGTTCCCCTTCAGTATCTCGCCTCTCTTCATCATTACCCCAGCAGTAGCTCTGTTTAGCCTGATAACACAGGAGCACTATTGGCTGACTCTTCTTCAGGCGAAGAAGGGGATCAGGCCTGGCTGCCTTCCATTCACTTGGGCATGAATCACAAGGCTGGACTGTGAAAGAAGAGTTAAAAACAGCCCTGCCTCCTCCTGATATTGCATTGCAATTGCAAAAGTCAGTTTTTGAATGAAAATAGGTATCTCCTTACCTTCTGGAGGGTGGATGGAGGTACCTCTTCATGGCCCTGAATAAGTAGAAAATTTGAAGACGTATCCTTTTGCTTAGAATTTTGAACTGTCAGACTTCAAGCATCACACATTACACAGTCTGCACATGTATCTGATATTGTATCCTCTCTGCTTAACTTCCTGGGGTGGTTTGGGTTCTGTCTCCTAATACTCTATGTCCTCCCATGCATTGTCTAGAGACCTTAAATGCCTAACTGTTGGGTTCTGTCTACCTCATAAAAAGCCAGATACTAGAAAGATAGATACATCATCCAAGTTAGCAGCCAGAGACATTTTTGTGCCATATCCTCAATATATAGCATAATCCCAAACCCCTTGAATTCATTAGGACTGACTTCATGAGGTTGCTTCAAGCATCAGAGGTGGTGATGTCCTGCACACCCAAACTGTCTGGCTAAGCTGACCCAGTTAGTACTTTAAGAAAAATGGAGAAGTTGTGGATAATACTTAGGTTTTATTTAAAATTTAAAGAACTCTGAAAAATATCTACCTACCATCTAAAAAGGCTAAGTTCTGGAAAACTTGCTTTTGTCCTACGTAAACCATTGAAGGCTATTAGATTTTCCTTTTTTTCTGGTCTTTGGATTTGCTTACCTAGCCACACAACCTGGCAGGGCTAGGGTTGGCCTGTGGAGGTAGCTGCTGATTTTCAGAGGTAGACTTCTGAGGGCAAAGATTTATGTAAAAAGGGAGAACACATTAATACAAACATATCAGGACTTAACTATTTCACCAGAGACAATTTTTCTGGGTTCGTTAGAGGTTTTCATAATGGCTTCAGCTTATCTTCCAAAGGCTAAGCACAGCTTCAGGTGCTGTTTTGGAGAAAAGGCAGTGCAATGCTATCGGAAGGACTTCCAGTATGATGAACAAGAAGATTTTGGCAGTGTATGCAATGACTCCAGGGACAGCCTCATCAAACATCCTGATACAAAACCAGTATCTTTTGCATTTAAATGTTTGGTTTCCTCAGGTATTACTCATCACTACTTCATGCATGTAGTGATCTTGTTTGAAATGATAACATTTACTATAATACACTATTTCATCTTACCAAAAGATATGTCGATAAACTCTTCATACTCAACCATATGAAGGATTATGATTATAAATTCAAACACACCTTTTCATTATTAGAAGCTACTTATCTCTTGAGTAGCTCACCAATTATATGACATTTTTTATACGACTAGGGAAAAGAGCTTGCCACTGGAAAACAGAAAAGCGCTCTACGGAATCTTCTAGACATCATTTTCTTTCACAGTTTTATAGTCAAGATATTTAGTGGCTTTGATACAGTTAATTAAGCTAGTACTCCTGGCTGTCCACTTACATTTTTCTAAACTAAAAGACCTGGCAGAAGTTTATATAAGTAGAAGACCTGGCATGAATTGTTTTGACTTGAGTCAGACATTGGTATGAATTCATGTATTGAATCTCTCCACCCATCGTACCCCTCTGGACCTGCTCAGCATGTTCCAATTTCATTTCCTGATGTGAGACAGAAAATAAGAACTATTACTACAGTTAGCAGTACACTCAAGTTTAGGAAAAAATTATAGTGCAAATTATGTATTTCACTGACTTGTTTACCCAAAACCCTCTAAGAAAAATCCAAAGGATTTCCATCACAATAAAAATCTGATGATGTGAACGAAATCGTACAGATTTAAAAATATGGAGACCTATCTGGACTCCTATTAACATAACATACTCTTGGAATAGGATGTGTAAATTCACAGTTTGCATGTGCATATGGGGGGTGGGTGGCTGGGTGGGGTTTTTTTTATATAACTGAACTCTTCACGTTTTATGAGTAAAGTTTCTTGGAATTCTTTGATCTTTAGATAACTTTGTGGTTTTGAGACTGGAAACAATTTCCAAATAACTGTAAAGCTGAGTTATAAATTAGTAAAGATCCACTAATTTATTGGATTAAACACTCACATATAGGTAGATCCTGTGGAAAAATTCAAGCTTGAAATGAAATATTTAACCACAAGCAATTCTTTATGCTTTTAATACTTCGTACACGATAGCAGATTAAGCTTCTTGTCTGTATTCTAATGATGTAATCTTGAATGCCTGGCATATTACCTTGCTTCCAGATGACTGAGAGTGAATTTTCAAAGTGGTGCATGAGACACAGGGGCACAAATCCTGTTAGTAGTTAATGGGATTTTTTTTGCACCTCCTGTGCACCACACTGAGAGACCCAGCCTTGAAATTTTCATTATCTATGTTTGTTCAGAGATGATGCTTTGTAAATACAGACCCTTCTGAATTGGCCAAATGACCTGTGTTTGACAGGTTAAAGCCGTAATTACTAAATTGATCTTACAGATATCTAGTGCTGTTTCCTATTCCTTTTCCTGTTTTCTCCTCTTATTCCTCTCCCAAAAGAAGAAAACAAGATACCTCTACCCACCACCATCAACATCTTCAAAGAGAGTGGGACACATGACATGTCAACTTGATTACTTTCTCTAGGAAAAGAAACTCAGGCTTTTCATAGATATGCATGCTTCCCTCCAAGAATACAAGTAGTCCTATTCAACTAAGGAGGTTAGGAGGATGATACTAAATGTGTAGAAAGGAGTAGACAGCATTTCAGACCCTTGAAATATTTACTGTCATGATAGAACTGACATGCTTTATTAATCTGATTGTTTACCATAGGTATTTTCATTCTGTATTAAATCTGTCCACTTGTGTGACTCCTGGAGATGCTACAGAAAATCGTAGACATCAGTCACATATTGGCTGAGGCAAATAAGTATTAGCATTTATGTCTTCAGTGGCATCCTTAAAGCTTTTCTGCTTCTGGTTCTTCTAATTCTTGATATTCCCTTTGCCATATGAATGTCCAATCTCTTTTATTTCTTGAAAAACTACCACATCACAATAATACCTTGGTTGGGTTGTCATGGGCTAACTCATGTACTAGAGGGAAAAAAAAAATAAAAAATCCAGTCTATTTGTTTTAAAATCTTTTATGGCAAAGATATGTTGGGAATATAAAATAACATAAATTAGTCACAGTTATACCTTGAAAAATACATAGGCAGGCTTGCTTCGTAACTCCCGATGAAGGACTTAAATTTTCAGGTGAGACCTAAAAACTTCCCTGTGACCAAGGTTCCTGCTCTTAAAGTTAAAATCAGTTTAGTTTATAAATTCAGAAATTCCTTGTTATTTTTCTACACAGCAGAATACCTTTCTTTTAAGTGTTTGCATAATTATACGTATTAATAATTTCTTCTTTTAAAGAAAACGGAAATTGTTTGTCCTCGTTTCATTTGTTTTTAATAGAACAGGGAAATTTTTTTTTTTCAGATTAGCTATTTATAATTTCATGTGCACCACTGTACACATTTTAAAGTCAACTTTTGTAAGTGTTTTGCTCATACTTTAGAAAATACAGTTATTAGTAACAGTGAAGTAAAACCCATTCCTTAACAGTAACAAAAAAGGATAATGATAATATCATGCATAAAACTTGTAACCATAGTACTTCAAACAGTGAAGTACTTCTTATGGTTAAATCGGTGTGCAGTTGTCACAACTCCGCATTTTTCAAGTTGATAAATATTAGGTCTCCCTTTCCATCAGAAAAACAATTGGGCTGAGACAATGAGAGTATTTCCGAATGATGTGGCAAATCAGTGGTAATACCACTTCAGATCTCCTCATCCTCAAATCATAGCTCATCCTGACTAGACCAAACTTCCTCAAGAAAAAAAATCTAAAAAAAAAAAGGTTGATATTCTTTCTGAGTATCTTCTTAGGAAATTAATGATATAAGATGACTGCTGTGAATATTGTTCTCCATATTTTCAGTCTTTTCTTTATGGAAATATGATAGTTGCTGGTAGCTTAACCTCTGGTGACTTCTTTTTCCCCCAGGGTTGGAGGTGGTAGTTAAGACATAAGAGAAGAAGCAGCACTTTCTTGAACCTGTGCTTGTAATTACAGTGGCAGAAGGAAAGTTTCAATAATTTTGACCCATTTGTCTGGTGACAAGATGCTTTGGAATTACACATGGCTGCAGATGTTGGTGCTGATTGCCTAAAAGGAAGCGAAAAAAAAAAAAACCAGGGATTTTTTGGAAATTAAAAAATTATTGGATATTTTCTTATGAATTTCAACTTAAGGAGTTCATTTAAACTCTTACAAAGGCTGAACAGAAGAAAAGAAAAATTGTTGGGGAAAGTGGGTTCAAAAGAGTATACAAGGTTTCTGATCAGTCCTGTTCTGTTCTGATGTCTCAACCAAATAACCAGAGACTGTTTCATGGTTAAAAAGATAGACATCCTACTATTATTGCATATCTGCTCAGAGTTCCCCTTGATATCAGTATTTCAAAGCTTCAGGCTTGGCCTCTGGGCGTAAATTTATGGCAGTCACAAGAAACTCCTCTGAACAGCAGTTAAGGAGTTGTAATGGTTTGAAAATAGTGTTCTTCTGAAGAAGAAAAAAGGTCTTTGAATAATCATCTCAGTGCAAAGTAGAAACGAATCATCCACCCAAATTCCACAGCATATACCGAAGGAGATATAATTTAAGCCATTGTTTAAAGTGTGGATTATCTTTTATGTACCATTCAAAAGGCTTGGGAGGGGCCTAAAAATTACTTTTTTGTGCTTAGATTGTAAGATTCAAATCTTCAGTGAGAAATAAGAAATGAGTAAGAAGAATTTCTGTGGTATGACAGGATAATTCTTGTTTCACTGGACACTTTGGCTGGTCTACAAAGACCTGACACACCTTTGATAAAGAAAAAGCAAAAATATTTTCCATTGCTGCAGAGTCTATGAAACCTAGTGTGTGATGTTCTCCACATGAATAAGATTAAGGAATTTAAATTTTAAACAGAATTACTTACACAATTACAATTATGGCATCCTGGCCTGTATCAGAAATAGTGTGGCCAGCAGCAGTAGGGAGGTGATCGTGCCCCTGTACTCGGCACTGGTGAGGCCGCACCTCGAATCCTGTGTTCAGTTTTGGACCCCTCACTACAAGAAGGACATTGAGGTGCTGGAGCGTGTCCAGAGAAGGGCAACGAAGCTGGTGAAGGGTCTAGAGAACAAGTCTTATGAGGAGCGGCTGAGGGAACTGGGGCTGTTTAGCCTGGAGAAGAGGAGGCTGAGGGAAGACCTCATCGCGCTCTACAACTACCTGAAAGGAGGTTGTAGCGAGGTGGGGGTTGGTCTCTTCTGCCAAGTAACTAGCGATAGGACGAGAGGAAATGGCCTCAAGTTGCGCCAAGGGAGGTTTAGGCTGGACATTAGGAAAAACTTCTTTACTGAAAGAGTGGTCAGGCCTTGGAACAGGCTGCCCAGGGAAGTGGTGGAGTCACCATCCCTGGAAGTATTTAAAAGACGTGTAGATGAGGCGCTTAGGGACATGGTTTAGTGGGCATGATAGTGTTGGGTTGACGGTTGGACTCGATGATTTTAGAGGTCTTTTCCAACCTTAATGATTCTATGATTCTATGATTCTATACTTTGGAAAAAAGGGAATGGGGTAGTTATTCTGCAAAAGCATCAGTTTTCTGAAAAGGGAAAGTTTTTTACGCGGTATGAGTGCTTTTTCTATAGAGGTCAATGGCAGTAGCATGGAAACCTCATACTATGTCAATATGGTAATTACAATCTGCAAATGGTGAGAAACATTTCCTATTTAGCTCAAAATCATAGTGGTTAGAATTTAAAGTCTTCAAGCAGTTTAAAGTTCTTGGATTTTTCTTGATTGTTTTGTAATTAATCAAACATTAAAGTACATCTATGTATTCAATACAGTTAGACAATTTTACCCATGTAGTATGAATCTGCTCCTTAATACATGGAGTATTTCAGAGGCAAAACTCTCAGCCAGAGTGTTTGTTTGCCTGACCCATATCTGATCTCCCAAGATAGACATACATATGCATGCACTAATAGAAAATCAGTCACTATAGAAGTGTTTAAAAATTAAAAGAATAATTTTATGAGATGTTGTCATACAGGACTGCCAAATAATGCAAAAAGAAATACGTATTCAAAAATGCCCTGTGTTGGCAAAACTCTGTTCTCACAAGGACAACTGGAAATTTGACCACTGACTGAAAAGATAACAGAGTACACAGTAGAGATGAGTGGTTTTGAAATGTCCCTTTAATCAGTCTCTGTCTACCCAAGTTCTGTTTTCATTTGGAGAAGGAGTAAGGGAAGCCATGGTAAAGAGTGAGAAACAACCAGAAAAGTTGGTGACTAACAAAAGAGTGATTGTACAGAAAACTCAAAGCAGCAATACACTCCATGGTTACAAATTCTTAGTAGAATATTTGAACTTTTTAAACTGAGAATAAATCCTGAGTATATCTTGTGAAAAATTTAACTCGGGTCTAATTACAGTTGGAGAAAGAAACCTTTTTTTTTTTTTTTTAAGAATAAAAGCTGATTTGGGAGTTACAGAATAACAGATATGCTTATGTTCATGGGTTGTTTTGAAAGTCCACCTTTTTGGTGCTTCCCAAAGTACCTATGCTTTCAGCATGTGCTTCATTTCAAAACCCAGCTCCTTTCGGGAGCTGCACCGTGCCTGGTATGATTTGAGACACACTGCAGCAGTGTGAGTTGGAAAGTTCAGAAGCGTTGCATGAAGTGCAGGCACCGCTGCAACCTGAATAAAAGCAGACTCAATTATCATTGACAGATGATTTTATGCAGATAACGGATTCACTTAATAAGGAACAGTTGTAACAGAAAGTGGCTGCCACTTCATTAACCAGGACAAGTCCAAAACCAGCAGATACTTTGGCTGTAACTGCTGCCTGAATCTTCTTAAGTCTGAAAACTCTCTGTGCCTGTCCAAAGGGCTTAGCTTCTCCTAACCTGTGTTTTATCCAGAAGTTTCAGCTAGATTTTAAGGTCCCTCAGATGCATCCCTCCTCTTATTATTCTATTTTCATCTCTTTCATGATATTCCAAATGCACTTAAGATGTTAACCTGCTATATTATTTGTTTAAGAAAGAGTTGACATGAAACGGTTTTACCATTTTAGTGCTAATTAGAGCAAACCAACATGTCAATGTTTCTTTGTGTATTGGTAACTGTTAAGACACCAGACATGATATGTCATATCTATAGAAAGCAATTCTGCAAAGGGCTTGGACTTGCAAGTCATTGACTTCCAGGTACGCTCCGAAGGAAGGTCCTCTCTTTCTCAAGGGCATAGAGATATCAGATACCACCTGTGTGGTGAACTCTTAGGAAAAGTGGAAGAGTGATCCCTGACTGTAAAACAAATTGTCATTAAACTGCTCTTAGCATTGAAATAGAACGAAGGTTATAGTGCATCTGTAATCAGATTTTCTGTGTTTTCTGATATCACCTGCTAACAATAACAAAATCAACATTTTAAGAAAGCGCATCTTAAACCTTCTCCAGAATGTCAAAATTAAAACAAAGGAGACCATCCATAAAACCAAATAAAAAGGCAAAGTGAAAGAAATGTGTCAAAATAGTGTAGTTTTGCTAAATCCTCTGCTGAAGGTGTAATTGCCAGTCTGACACAACTGCCAGTCTGAGCTCCTCTGGTTATTTTAATCATAAAAATAACTCTTTAAAGCAATAAGACAGATGGACTAACTATTCTGAAATTTCACTGCCCCAAAAGTAATTTGTCATCCTTAAAAATATTATTTTTTAAACTGTTATTAAGTGCCAACATAGTGGTAGAAGTGTACTTGTGAAATGCTGGAAGAATGCTTTCTGACTTATTTTATGGATTTTTGTTAAGCCTGACTTGAAAGGAAGATTTATTTTCAATTCTAGGGAAACACTTTTAAGAGCAGGGTTAGTTCTCAATGGAATTGACTGCCCAACGAGGCTGCAGTTTTAGGAAGAGATCAGGCTTAGAAAAGTTAGTCTTCTAATATGTCAGAGTATTGACTACGAAAATCCATGAGGTCTCATTTAGTCTCTTGCTATGAAGTTATGAATTCTCCCTAACTATTGCCATGTTATTTTAACTATTGATAAATAATTGAGAAAGTATTTGGTAATGGATTTTTTTTTTTCGAGTGTTATGAACAGTTGACTAGTAGGGCAGGTAAAACTGCTGTAGTGATACACTGGGCCTTTCAAGAACCCATCTAAGCTTCAGGGTCTTTTCAGCACTGTATGCCCA
Organism: Fulmarus glacialis; assembly: GCF_000690835.1. Classification (NCBI taxonomy): domain Eukaryota; kingdom Metazoa; phylum Chordata; class Aves; order Procellariiformes; family Procellariidae; genus Fulmarus; species Fulmarus glacialis. The sequence goes on along the minus strand of NW_009192157.1, from coordinate 96,089 downwards.
AACCTCTTCTTAACTTGTCTCAATACTTCTTGAGCAGATCAGCTAGCCTAGACCTCTCATTTTATTCAATTTATTCCTCAGATCCTAAACAGGTAGTCTTGGAAAGCTGCTTTAGCCTTCAAAGTTGCAGAGATCTTGATATCCAATATTTTGCATAAGAGCAGCTATGCTCAATTCACCTAGAACTGGTGATACGTGCGAACGTGAATCACCAAGTAATTTGTATAGATGTTCTGGGGTATTAAAGGCTAAAAGCTTGCTGTCATAAATTAAAAGCAAACTGTTTATCCATGCCTTACAAACTGATGGGTAGGGAGCCACTAGCTGCTTACAGACAGTAGTCTCTCCGTTTGCAGACTGTGGAAGATATACGCAGGAGATGCATGTAGACCATGACCAAAGGGCCAAAGCGAGGTCTAGAACTCATAAGTCTCCAAAGAACAAATTCATGCATGTAAATGTACATTTTACACAGATGGAAGTCTTGCAATTTTTTTAGACCTTCAAGATGTCCCTCAGAGAAACAGACCTGTTCTTGTGCGCCCTAAAATGGTGCTTAGTTGAGATTCTCCAGCCTACATGGAAAGCGCTCATGTATGATGATTATGATGATGGCAGGCAGCAACTTGTGCAAGCATGTTACACTCTGGAAATTAGAGTAGGTTGTTGGAGGCTGTGATGGAGGAAGCTTTTTATAAACTTTATTTTAAAGCCCTTATGTGCTCGCTGCTTCTCAGCCCCTGCTCATGAGGCTGGATAGAAAAAAAATTTGATTATATTTTTCTGCAGATCATATTTAAAGAAGAAAGAACAAAATTCCCAAAGGAGTTCTACTTTGCTTATTATCATTGTAGAAATATCCACCTTGTTCTTTGATATGGCTCATTTCAAATAATAAATAGATGTTTTTCTCTAGAGATCAAGTCAATACACACTTCCCTTTAGCTGTACAATAAAAAAATGTCATGCTATGAGAGTTATAGTTTTCCTAATTTTCCACAGTCTTGGCAGATATTGATTGTGCACATATTGATATTTACATGAATGTAATCAAGCAGATGTAGTAGCTGACTAGTATTTCTTACTCAATATGTCCCACGTATATGTTATTTGAAGTATGTGACTTGTTTCTAGGATTAGTCTGATCATAATGATTTTTGTTGTGTAGTTCTGTGAAGGAGTAAAATATGGCTTGTGAAGTGAAAAAGAATAAATCCAGGATTAAAAACCCAGGATGGCTTCCTGAGAAACCCCTGTCCATGTCCCTACAGCAGTAGGGCCCTCAGTCATCTCCCAATAGTCCAAAGTATCTGTCCGCAGGGTGTTTGTGGGAAGGTGATATGTGCTGCTGAGTAACGCTGCTGCAGACCAGGCATGCCTCTGTGGTAGAAGTACTCTGAGGCGATCCCTGGTCCTGTTCTCCCTCATTCTGCTGCCTGTGATAGATTATCTACCAATGAGAGAAAAAAATACTATTTGGGTTGGCTTCCTGAGTAACAGCCTCATGTTCTGGGTCTCAGCTCAGTGTTTTTGATAGTCAGTGGGTCTTTTTCAAAACTACTGCTCCTGGATTCAAGTAGTTTCACAGAGACCTAAACCTTCACTTTATAAATTTCCAGCTTTCCTGGTTCTAAAAAGATGAACACATCATTGAATCTAGAAGTTCAAAAATACCACAAGGCAAGAAATCCTTCATTTACACCATTTTTATTGCTTGCAATGTTGTATGTTAGAAATCCTCTCTTGTTCAGAAAATTTATATCCAGAGTAGCTGTGGCTGTAGTTAAGATTATAAAAGCTCACAAATATCTTTGAACATCAGTCTAACTCTCTTTCATACAGCCTGTCAATTAATGGACTGTAAAGATGCATGGTTGTTTCATGAAGAACATGTCCTATGCAACTTAAACCTTTCGCAGAAATGAGAGCATCTCCAGTTATTTTTCATGTAGCTTCTCTATGATGATCAGTAAACACCCCTCAAGAAACCTGCAAATAAAAATAAAGACTATTTTTCACCACAAACTGTAATTACTTTAATTATAGGATAATTATAAAAATAATGCGTTTGAACGCAGCTTTCGGTTTTTTCTTTGTTTTCTAAATATTATCATCTTTCTGTATTTTCTGATGTGTAAACAGGAAACATTTAAGTTTAGATGAAGAGCAGGTGAACTGCCTGCAATACAAACTGAGACAATCAAAAGATGATTAAGCTATTGAAAACTACCCAACTAACGGATAATTTTTAAGTGAGCAGGTGTACTTAGTCATTATAACTTTAAAATGGAAAATATATTTGAATTAAGTTCTAAACCCCCTGTATATTAACAGGACTGGTCTATCATTGACAAACATGCCAGAAATTCTGTACAGAGTTAGAAATTCAGGCTTTACTCCCAAAGTGTCAATGTAAAGGTAAAAAACTTCCAGAGATTTTCCTTAGAGCAATGATTTGGGATTATATTACTATAAATACACATTTTTATAGATGAACAGTTTCAGTATCCAAAGGACAAGGAAAAAAATTAATACCAATGCCCAGCTAATGAAAGCAGATACAGATTTTATTTTTTTGCATTTTAGATACTGCTTTCTTGACCTTGACTTTTATAGCTCTGTATGCCACCTAGTATGTTAGATGCGCAAATGTCACACCTTCTGAAAGTCATGGTCCTTGACATCATTATAACAGGTAAAGTCACTTGCATGGCACTTAAGTGGATAAATCCACAGGTTTCATTTCACAGGCCTAATAGTGATTGATAGGTGAACTCCATACCATCTAAATTAGAAATAGATAAACTTTGTTTACCTGCATTTAGCTGTGACTATCCTACTCAATGTACAACGGAAATGCCGTTTACTCCTGCTTCAGGCTCTCCTGTATAACACGGTAAATCCTCAGATGCCTCTAATACAGTGATGCCAGAATTCTCTGCAATCAGTTCCCATTGCTACTCAAACCGCTCGTATTCTCCAAGATTTTGAAAAGGGTTCTCATCAACTGTTCTGAAAAATCAATCTGCCTGTGTAGTTTACTAAATGTCAATGCGCTTTCCTAACAAGTTAGAAAATTCTGACCAGTGCTAAACAACATGAAAAATTAATGTAACGACTGAATTAATCCTGCTAGTTAGTAGATGTGACCACTACTAGAATTGCTATAGAACAGTCCTCATGCTATCTTGTTCTTTAATGGCATCAAAAATATTTTGTAGCATAACTGTAAATGTTGCATGTATATATCTGTTGGTCATAATTTCTAAACTGAGAAAACTCAATTTTATTACTGCTCTCAGTATCCATATGAGCTGTAGGTATATATGCTTCTGAATTCATTTTTTGTGAGCTCAATTCTATCCTAGATGCAAAATTTACACTGGGGTAATAACACTGAATGTCTGTTTTGTATATATATATTTTGCAGAGCAATTGGCAAGAAATCACTTCCAAAGGGATAAAGTCACAAGTCACACGCAAATGGAAAATTTTCCAGCTCCAATTCTGAGCCATAAACGATGGCTTATCATTTATTACCAATGTTTGGAAATCTTAATACCAAAACGTGTTCCTTGCTGCTATCTGTTTTATTAGCACTCCTTTGGACTCACAGGGGTTGGCTTCCGCACAGTCACACCCAATGCAAGTCTCCGCAAATCTCTGCGGAGGTCACAGTTAGATCCCACAGTGACAAATCTTTAATGTATGCTTTAGAACTGACAGCAGACCTCACGCCAGTCTTCCTTCACTGCACAAACGAGAGGGATTTCTTTACTTGTGGATGGAAGCTGTTCACGTTTTTATGGAGAAAAGATTGTCATGTGCCAGACATGCTTTTGCAGTTCATTTGCATGTGTCCTCTTGCTAAGAACCTTAAAATTAGAATGTAATCAGAGTGACTTTCCTTACTTCTCATTTTAGAGAAACGTGTTTCGTTGTACGTGTGTCTCATGGAAAAATGCAGAATGGGTCAAGTAGCAGACTTCCTTGGCCTTTTGGAACGTGCCCAGCTACTGAAGGCACCGGTTTATAAAATGTGGCATAGCTGGAACAATGAAACATTTACTGCTTATCTAGCGAAGGAGACAACCACCTATGACCACCTTCTGCTGTTCTGAATGTACAGCTACCCATATTTCAGTACTAGCACACTTGCTATTACCACTAACATACAACACAGTGAAAGAACAAACCCATTGCAACAGCAACAAGAATCTCTTCAGTAACAGATCTCTTCATGCTTGTGAGTTGAAAGCACAGAGCAATAAATATCATAAAGACAGAACTAAGGGTGAGAAAGGACTATTTACATTTAATAGGACTTTGTAGACTTCCTTGGCCTGATCTCATGGTGTGTAAATGATGTCATTTCACTGATTTAAAAGGAGTTTCTCTTTTATCTGGAGCTAGCCAGCGCAAGCTCTGAAATCACCAGGTTGTACCTCTGTTTATCAGGAAAATTCGTATTCTACATGTCTGAGTTTACCTCTTCAGGCATAGTTAACCCATATGTAGTCACAGCATTTCAAATTTTGCTTGGAGCGTAAATATGAGGTTAGAGAATTGAAGGAGAGTTTTTATACATCCTTAAAATTTGTTTTATCATATAATGAGGAAGTGTCCCCATGTATGAAGATTAGGTACTTATTTCCTCTGCAAGCCCATGGTCATGGCTTTTCTCATCATAATCTGTGTACTTTCATTTCTACTCTTGCTGTTTTTATTCACCTCTCCATTGTTAGATAATTAAGTGGTAGAAGCTGTTAATATTATGTTAAAAAATTCATCCTATTTCACGGGGTTTTTTCCAGTCTTGTTCCACTATTTTCATGTGAAAACATGGATAAAAACACTTAGTAAAACAAAAGACATGCAAAATATCAGAAGTAGGGCATTTGTGGATAATCTTCAAAGCTAATTGCCACATGAATTAAATTCAAACCACCAACATGCTGTAGCTTCTAAGAGTTTTTTCTTGTATATATAGGAACATTTGTGTTGCTTTAAAAGATGTATGTGTATGAAGCATTTCTCAATAAAAAGCATCAAAATCATGCTCAAAATGTCACTTTGAGCTCTCTTATATGCATGATATCATCTGTTACATGAAATTAGGAAATCTAGGAGGATAAGCAGTTTCCTTTAATGGGAAAAGATGGCAATTTCTCCAACAAATAGCTCTGTACGATGGCAGTACAGCTCAGAGAAAGGGAAAAATTGAGGGGAATTACACTGCAGAATCAACCTCTTCTCCAACCCCTATGGGAAAGAGCTGTCCATTAGACCAGTTATTCTGACTGGATTTGACAAGTGCAGTATACGTCCACGCCGAGGATTAATTTTTCTTTCAGATTTAGGTACCAGATGCATTAAGTTTATGATTTGCATACCTTCACTTAGTATTAACGTCGTTGTTTATTCTTTAAAGGGCGCTTATTACATTGCAAATGCAGTGTAACATGCACTATATATATGGCCTATAGCTATAAATAAGTATGATGCTGTTTAGTTTTTCTTTGAAGTTCCAAGAAGCTACTTAAAAACATCTGTATTGTACTGTAAAAATATGTCTAATGAATTATTGTGGAAAATGTGTGTTCACATAAAGTATGACAATAATGCTCTATATTCACATGTAAAACAAGAGGCTTTTCAGTAGGATATTAGTAGACATCATGCAATGATAACAGCAGGTGTTCTCCTCCTCTGGCCCTAAATTTTATTATGTTTATGACCTCTTACCCCTGCAGATCTCTAGATATGACCTAAAAATAAGAATGCTCTCTGCAGGTAAATAATGGCACAATCTGTTTAGACAATGCTAAAAGCTCTTGGCTTTTCTTACTGCAGAAATTCTGAGCTAACTAGACCTGGCTGATTCAGAATCATCTCTAGATGTACCAGTTGGAAATAGAATCTCAGGACATCTCAGTGTAGCTGCTCTAGAAAAGGAACAACACGATTCACCATGATCAGCTTCCTCAGGAAAAAGAATTAAATGTAATTGGTTGAAACCATATCTTCCCACTATTATTTTTAATAAATGGAATTACATCAAATTTAAATTGGGATCCCAAAAGTCATGTAATTTAGAGATTGTGGTAATGTCTCGGAGAGCTCCAAGGTAAACTCCGTGTCTTTATGTTTTGCTCATTCTTTTCAGAACATCTTTAAATTTAACCCCTTTCTTTTCAGATGTAATAGCTAATTTGGTCGTGACTTACTGGAGCCTAATTTGGAGTAGATAGTCCATTCAACATCTTAATGCATCATACAATGGGTCTCCATCAGCTCTGGGAATTTTGGTCTTTCAAAATGCTGAGACATACAGTTTTGAAATATAGTGAAAGGATAATAAAATTATTCATTACTTTGAACTCATACAAAAATTGTCAATTTAAAAGTGTGACTAGAACTGTGACTAGAACTATGATAAAGGGTCATATGCTTAGTCCCAGAAATGCCTGTTTGCATCATCAGTCAATAAAATGGAGTTTCTACTAAAACAGTATAAAAAATACCAAAAGGTAAGTGAGACCCAGGACGAGTCTTGGGAACAAGAAGGTACAGAGAATCAAGCTAAGGGAACATTAACTAGCAAGTGGTCTTAATAAAACACATATAGGAGCTAATCCTTCTCCCATTAAACACAGTGGCAATTCTATAGTCAACTGCAATTGCCCAGTTCACTCTGATAAGGCACACAGAAATAGTATTTAAAGGAAGGGGAATGTGACACTTAAACTCACTATTTTATGTCAAAACACTAATTTACTAGTGCTATTAGGACCCCCAAATTAAATTGGCTTTTGGTTGATGACTCATTCACAAGCCATTCTTGATTTGTGTCAATACATTCATATTGTATGTCTTTGATAACTGGTTCAGCTGAATGATTTTTAGTCACTGTGCTGTTCATGAACTGCTCATTTTGATTAATCATTATTTGTGGGATGCTATTGGTCATACGGTATATTTTCTGTTTCTTGATTAGCTGACTGAAACTTTAACAAAAGATAATGAGTTATGACTAACAAATAATGAACAGTGAGTAATGAACAATATATTTCAGGTACAAATTTGGAGAATATTGGTGATTCACAGACACTGTTTTGAATACTGGGCCACAAATATTTGGAATATCTTCTGCATGGTGGCAAGAATAGCAACAAATCTATGGTCATTCATTTGTGACTATATTGCAAATGTATTTCTTGCATCATTCCACCAACTCTAGCTCTGAAGTAGACACATAAACTAATGCAACCTCTTTAATAGAGGTACAGGAGCTCAAATTGAGAAGTGATTCCAAATAAACTGCTGAATTGATCCTGAATGTGCTTCTTAATTGGTTCTTTTCCATCTAAAATCTCCCATAATTATTCATTTTCGAGTCTCAATAAAAAATAACCTCCACCTGGGAATGAAACCAAATATCAAAATTTTTAAATGGCATAAACAGGTTAGTTTTTAACAACTGGTTGCAGCTGTGGATTGACTTTAGTCTTCTCAGATTATATCGGTGGCATTCTGGTATGTTTGCAGTAAATACAGAATAAAGGGCTCTCTTTGCTACAGTAGTTAGCTGCTTGCAAAATCTAATTAAGGTTTCATACTCCTTAACCATTAACATTATTCCCTTAATAAGCACTAAATTAGGCAGGCATATGTGTCTAATGATATGATATCATCAGGAATTCAAACAGAGGAGGTCAGGACTTTTATGACTTTCCATGACATTTGAGTTACAAAGACTAAATCCTGTACACCCAGTTATTATTCCCCTGTTTTTTAGGGACAAACAAATCTAAGAAATCCTAAAATAAACTTGTATTAAGGCTGAAATAAGAGAGGGATTAACTTCCACTGAAAACAAAACTAACTTCAGCATTGTGTTCCCTTATAGGACCAACTAGAGGAACAGATGCAGAACTTGTTGTAGTTTCATCAAACCCATTAGCAGGCAGTGAAACTCCTTCTGTTTCTAAGCAGTCATTATGAAAGATGCTATAAATACTGTTCTACCTATATTTTCTGCTTTTTTTTTTTTTTTACACCATGGATACTACTCTGAAATCTATTGGTTACAAGCCAAAAGGAACCTTGAGGCATGCAGAGAGAAATCTCACTCAGTGGAACGTTCACTTATTTAGAAGCTGAATTTGGATAGCTCTGTTGCAGGAGTCAAGTCAGAATTTAAAACAAACCATTACAATGCCTGCACTTTCTGTGCTGGGCTTTGTTTAGTCAGGTAGATTTCATCCCTGCTCTTCACTTTCTCTGATGTTTAAAATGGCTCCTAGGAGGATAAATCAGTTTCTCTTTTCATATAGAAAGTTAATACAAACACTAGATAACTTGCAGGAACTTCAAAGGAAAATGATAAAAATGCTTTGCAGACATAGAAAAAAAAATACTCAGCACTCTTCATCCTCTCCTCATTTCCTCAGCTCTACAATGAAAAGACATGCTTAAGAAATTTTGGCTGAAAAAGGCCAACTGAATTTTCAGAAAGCATTTTGTGTTCAATTCAGTGCTGGAAAAAATGAGAGTGGATGTTTTTCTAATCTTAGGATCAAAGTGAGTATCCTACCGTTTCTGAAATTTAACTCTAGAATTCAATGAATATAAATACAGGTGGTGAAATACTCTGATTTTGAAAGCAAAATTGAATGGGTTTTTCTTTAATTTTAAAATAACAATTATTTTTAAAAAAAAATTTAAAATTCTTTGGCACAATCATGCAGTTCCTGAAAAAGGAAAAAGAAAATCCAGCATGATCCATTCTTTCTGTGTTTAGCCAAAGCACCTGCCTCATTCATGTCTCTCACTTGACCTCTATAGAATTTATTATTCAGTATCTTAGATCCACTCTCATATCACGACAAGTATTTTGCATTTATCAGCAAGGTACGTTTAATAGTATATTTCTAAAGTGGTCAAAGATTAACACTCTTCAGCCAGCATAAAGGAATCAACTCTTAGGATGAGTTGATACAAAGAAATGACTATAATTCTTTTATGACTCAGTACGTGACTTAGGTTAACCTGCTTTTTTAAAAACAAAGTTTCTGTGGCAAGCAGGAGCAAAGAAATTTAGAAAGCCAAGTGGGACATTTAATGTAGCTCTTCAGTACCTGGAAATCACCATGATTTTGAATCCATGTTACAGTCTGAGGGCCATCCATTTTCTGCATGCAGCCTCAGTGTTCTCACCATCCCCAGAAGCTTTCTTCTCTGAGTTGTCTTATGGCCAAGGACCTGTAGATGGGGACAAAGTAGATCCTGACACTTCTTTTTCCTTATATCTTTCAGTAAATCTGAAATTACGAATTATGCTTATTTTCCCTTGTTTTCATTTTCTGAACTGCGCTCCTCTTTTTCTCAGGCCTTCACACATATCCAGTCACCCAAGAGGAGCAGAAATATCTAGGAAGAAACCCTGAGAAAGCACAAGCTACCACTTTTTCCTTCACTCTGAAAAAAAGGTGCTCTTCCCTGGTAATTCCTGGCAGCAGTCAAGAGAGGTCTGTGGCTAGGTCTGTGTGTTGTGTATGCAAAAATGTGTTGTTGAATAGCTGCAAAATAGATAAATCATAATCATTTGTACAGCTCTGCCTGGTGTCCCGCATGGAAGGGAAGGTGCAAATTGCTCAGACGGAGGAGCTCTCTGCTGCAATATGCTTTGGAAAGCAGGGATGTAGAAGAAAGGTGGTATAACTGGAACTCACACACATTTGTTTCTGAAAAACCAGAGGACAAAACCAGTGCAAAAGCAATCTCGCTGTGATTTTTGTTACTGTGAGGGAAGACCAGTAAGCAGCCCAGCTGTTGGGCTTTCACTATGAGTTTATTGCCTACAGAGGTGAGGAAAATCCATACCCCTTATATTTCTCCCTTCTCTCTCCAGACACTTGCTGATTTTTTCCTCATTTTTAGCTTTTAACATTATTTTTCCCATGCAGCAGAGTTATTATGCCCCATTTTATTCATTTCATTAATTACTTAATTAAGGTGTGATCCTTATACCTGCAAATAAAGTATATTTTACAGTACAGTCTCCCACTGAGTCGCGCAGGGCCCTACACACATAACTTGCATTAACAGCAATGGTCACTACCTCCTTAACCGTCTCACAGATTAATGGAAACTAGATTCCTGAACGTCACAGCAAGCTCCTCCAAAATTCTGGTTTGCAGTGACACAAGGACCCTTGGAGCTCTGACCACTCATGGAGTAGTTTTTGCCATGAGGCCAGTAGTGGCTCTTTCTGACACACAGAGACCTCTGAAGGAAGACATGGAAGTAATTTCAGCTGCTTTGTTTCTCTTCCATTAGCTTTCTCTGTACATATTTGTAAATACACCTACGTGTATTTACATGTATATCTCTGATCATATGAACATGTGTATGCATGCATGGGCATGTAAATGTTTATGTTTATATATATCTAAACCCTCACATTATATATTCACAGTCACTGTGACCATTAGGCTAATTCAAAGAACAAAGGTTTCGCTGAGATTCTGGTTTAACAACTCCTCATGATATATTCATGCATAAATGAGTAGATAAATCAATAACTGAATCATGACTTACATTTAAATACACATTTCTTTGCATCCTCTTTAAAACAGCATTTTTTTTTAAAACCTTGGTATAAATATTATCTTCTTGCACTACCTTGGTTGGCAGTGTGTACTGAACTTACTGCATGTAAGTCATGTTGGCAGTATCAAAGGCATTTGCTCCCATATGTTTTTGATATTACACAGTCCTGGGCCTGACAAATATTTGAGCTGGAGGCCATGTAGCAATTTCAGATACTATAGGCTCAAGGCATTAGGGAAAAATACTAGATCGAGGAAATAGGGTTGAAAAACTCCATTTGAGCAATGGTGGATGAAGAAAAAGCAAATGAGGCTGAAGAGCTCTGAGGTCTAATTATGAAGCCTAATACATATAGACTTTCTGTCCCTGGCTAAACTGTGGGATTGGGGAACAGCTCCCAGCTCACAGGTCCTGCTCTGTACTTCAGCTGCATCCCAGCTCTGGACTGGGATGAGTCTAATTTGTGCACTGTTCTCCCTGTCCTGCTCTTCCTGTAGGAGGAAGCCACACAAAAAAAATGTAAAGCGATCGCAGAAAAATAGCTTTGTCCCCAGTGCTGCCAAGCTGCACCAGCCATGCAACGTACTGTTACTTTCCATTCCTATATCTCTTGAGAGAGATTGCTTTATACACAGAGAGCTCCACAACTGAAGGATTTATCTGAAATTCACACAGTGACTCCCTTCCCTTTTCATGGTAGCTCTCTGTTTGCTGGTGCTATGGTCTTCTGCTATATTTTCAAAAACAAACCTATGTTTTTCACAACAAATACATGCCTCTAGCTGGCCCCCCTTTTCCTTTTTTTTTTTTTTGACAAATACATCAGCTAAAAACATACTTGCCATTCCAAGAATGAGATTAAGGAAAGGGATGCTGTTATGTCCATTTTCACAGCCATATTGTGAGAAATGTTAACATTTCCATTCTTTGGTGTTCTTTGACACCTGGCAAGAAAGCAGTCTCATGTAAAGATGTACTTTTTACAGATCTGCTAAAAAGATCCAGCAAAACAAACTCAAACTTGGTCAAATTACATGCCTTTGAAAAGCATACCTTAGAGTCTCTTTAGAGGTCCATTTTCTGAAGATTTCCCCTTTAATAAGGTTTGGTATAGCTGTAAAAAGACTACATATGATCCAAACTATATATGCTTCATCACCACAAACCATCTGAACTTTGAAGAATGAAATCTGGAAGAGAAAGGCTGGGACTGTCTGTAAAGACCAGCTGAAGTGGACAAGGAGCTTGTGAAGCACAGAATCATAGAATCATAGAATAGTTTGTGTTGGATGGTAGCTTTAAAGGTCATCTAGTGCAACCCCCCTGCAATGAGCAGGGCATCTTCAACTAGGTAAGGCTGCTCAGAGTCCTGTCCAGCCTGACCTTGAATGTTTCCATTCCAAGGACGGGGCATCTACCACCTCAGAAGAGAATGTAGATCAGTAAATAAGATATTCAGTTCCTGATCAAGCTCACTCCATTAACTGACAGACAGCATCAAGTTCTCAAGTCTTCGTACCTTACTTTGCACAGACTCAGTGTTCCTGAAATGCATACTAAGGATTGCATTTGAGGTTTGCTGGTGAAAAAGTCTTCAGTTAAAAGAAAAGCTATAGTACCTCAGTATGCTTGAATAAGTGGCCTCTATCCTGTTATAAGGAATTAACAAGAGTCTTCCATATTATCATTATGAAATCAAAATGTAATTGCACGGAATCATATTGTCTTCCATAAATAGTATGTTGCATCACCTAAGATTTCAGGACATAAAAGTTCTAATGAAATTAAATTCTAAGTGCTTTTTCAACACTCATCAAAGACCGAAAATGATATTGGGGTTTGGTCAATGAATTCTTGCTGTTCAGAATTTTTGCCCAGCAAATCATACAATAATTCTTTCAAGGCTGTGTTGAACCTAAAAAGAAGCTGCAGCTCACTGAAAAATAATTCTTAAACTTCCTGGAAAATTCCTTCAGAAAATTCTGGCATTTCTGACATGATGTAATCTGTTCACTAGCAACAATTGCACAAAGACAGACAAAATGTACCACAGGCATTTTTGTATTATGCAAAAATAACAAACAAGGTACGTGACTCGCTATACTGAATATGAGCTTCCAGTAAGTGTTGCTAACAGGTCAGTAAAGCCTCTGTGGTATTGTGGTATCAACAAGAATTCAAGGGGTAAAATGCATGAGATAATATCAGTCTATCATGTTTTTCACACTCTTGGGTGAAAAAAGTCCTGGCCTACTCATGCCCCCAGAGCTGGAGTTATCAGCATTCTGCTTCTCACCTCCAAGGTCAGGATTAATTTCCTTTTTTCAATACTTTTACCTATGAAGAATGAACTAAATAAATGGAATCGACAGATAAAGTATTTTATGAATAAATTAGGAAGTCTTTCCCTCCTGTCATTGTCACCCCTTGAAGTGACAGATTAGCTGCTGATCTGAAATCTATCAAGTGAATTCTTGAGCTAACGCCCTCCTGCCCTCCCCGGAGAAACCCCTAGCTAAATAAAAAACAGCTATAAAAAGATTTTTCCCGCAGAAAGCTAAAGATACTGAATCTTGGAGCTGCAGGTCTCACTCCACCACACAGACTCAAACCTTATATAGGCATTTTCTGCCAGGAGCAGCAATACTTTTCCTTTCAGAAAAGCAGGATTTGCAAAGCCTGACAGACTCCACAGACCTCCTTATTAGTTGACATTCTCCAAGTTTTAACTAAGATCTAAATCTATGTTGTTTATTCACACAGAATGTGCCTTTGGTCTTTATTGCTAATTAATTCACTTTACAAAGTCATCTGCCTAATGTTTAAAGTTGTTTTACAAACAGGATGTTCAAAGTTGAGGCTGCCTCTTCATCTTCAGTGTACCTAGCTAGGTCTACGTGTTGTGGCACATATGGAATGTGGCATTGTTCATTGATCTAACACACTCAAAATGTGTAGACACCAGGGAACAAATTAAGGGCAAAATCCTCCTCTCAGATCTGTTGTGCATGGATCAGAGATAAGCAGTACAAATTAGAGCTTTTCTCAGCTGTAATGCACAAATGTTGCTTCATGAGTTCCCCTCTAGGCTTCAAAAAGAGGTCGTGCCAGTTATGCAATAACATCCTCTTTGGGCCAGGCAAATCTCCAAGGGTGTGTGGTCTGGCCAAAAAAAAACCATTTTATCTTTCAGGTCTTTGCTCCCATTAGGCGTTTGCACATACACACTTCACTGAACATGAGATCGGATCAATACATGCAGGCCTGCTCGGGAATGAAACATGAACACTCAATAAAATAAATAAATAAATAAATATGTGCACAGTCCCCAGCCTGATGAAGAATTCAAATTGCCTCAGAGTGGTTTTTACAGGTTTATACGTACAGCTTGTTTAATTTTCTGTTAATTCCCTGTGTTGTGTGCTTATTGCAATTTACTTTAATTAAAATAAAATATTAGTCAAGGTTGCTGTGTTTATCCTTCATCAGTGTGGCCAGGAGAAAGCCAGTGCATGGGTTAATGATGGATTTTCACCTCCCTTTAATGTTCACGATGGCTGTGAATTTAGATTTCCATGTGATTAAAAGGAAGGTTGTACTGCATGCTGAACTATGTGTGAAGCACGCCTGCTCTCAGTCCAAATGTTATATCATTCTTTGCTGCTCACTGAGGTAAGATTCTCGTCAGGGTATTGCTATCTGGGAGCCAAGAGACAACAACTACTGCTAGTGAGACAAATACTGTGAGATTTTTACCTATGATATGTGTAATATGTTTATTTGTGTCAGCCAGAATATTGTTTCTCATGTACGGGAGGGAGCAATCTTGTGTTTTGTCTTTGAAATAAGATGCTCTGAAACAATCGAATATATTGAATTAACTTCCAGATACGGCATCAGTGATTGGTACGCTGCTGGATAGTTGTTCACGGTGTTTATGCTCTAGTAATCTGCTCCCGGGAAGAGATCCATCATTTCAGTGCTCTGAGGCGTCTGGGCTCCGAGCTCTGGGAGGGATTTGGGACTCCTGTCTTGGAAATGGGTTTGATCGATTTAGTGCCTAGGATGTAGGAATAGTGACCGCTCCAGTTTCTAAAGAAAATTCTCCAGCTCCTGTGAATATTAAGGATAGCTTAAAATCAGATTATAAATCCAAGGTCATGTACAAAGCCCGAACCAGGCTTAAAACTACTGCCTGCTCTAAGCAAAAACCCTTTCTTCTTGTCTCATTGAACATTCTTCACTGAAATCATTGCAACTACAGTCTGGATTCCTCCTGGTTTGTGAATGTAGTCGAAATTAATTTGGATCCTAAGACTTGTGTCTTTTGTATTTTCAAAAAAACCAAACACAGTATTTATTTTTAAAATGTCACTATTGTCCCTTATTGTCAATAGAAGACTTTTGAATACTAAGGCTGTTGCATTTTTCTCTTTCAGCTTTCGAAAAGCTTTTTTTGCACTGGGACAAGTGCATGACTAGATAATAGTTTGATACCTTTTTGTGATAAAATACTCCTTAGCTGAGGACAGAAATATGCCCTTATCTACTGACATTGTTTATGAAAGAAATACAACTGTCCAGAAAGATAGTGTCTTTTGTTTTTCTAAATTGTTTAGTTGAAAAAGAGACTGTGATCCACTGATATACAAATAAATGTCCCATGTTGGCATCTCCCTGTCTAGCTATCACTCCAAGTTCTTGAAATTACTGAGCCAAAAAATAAAGGTGGGAGGCAGAGTTTCTGTGGGTGAAGCACAGCACTTCAGATATCATCACAGAGCCTATTCACCAAATTACTGCAGATAAGAGACTTTTCTTTGCATAAAGGGTATTTACTCTCCTCTCAGAATTGTATTTTTATCCCCAAAGACTGAACAATATGATTAGGAGTTCAGTGTTTGGCGTACCAAAGAGAAGGAAGGAGACATGGCCTCACATGCACTTCACATGCACTTGCTTCTAGAAATTTAGAGCACTCTGTTTTTTGCAAACAAGCACACAGACATTAAGCAGAGGACTATAGATTTGTCTTTGCCTGCAAACTACTTGGAGGATGATGATCTTATCTAGCCCAGACTTCTAAATACATAAGTTCTTTAGCTCAATATATGATTCGTAAATAAGTTCTGTAAAGTCAAGCCAGGTGCCAGTGTCTGAATACTCAGTCTTCTCTACCTTATTTTTATAACTGGAAACCAACAGAGATTTCTGTAATTTGATCTACTAATATTTTCATAAAAAACGAACATTTTGAAAAGAAGGCCTTAACACTGACAAAAAAATGCTCATCTAACCATTGTTGAAATTATAAAAACTCACCAAACCCCTTTCAGCTTGAATGCCAGTGGGTGAAGAAGACAAATTCCAGGTATTTTAGCCAGTTTTTAGAGTGTAGGAAGCATTTCTAAGATGTTAGAGGTGCAAATATACATGTTTTTAAAAAGTAAAATGAATGAAATCAAAGGGAGATAGTCTTACTCCTGTACTCTCCAGAGTAGCCCCCTGTGTAAGGCAAGAAGGATGTGGATTAAAGTTGACAAAGGGAATTAAATATCAATAAATGACAAACATTTGAGACTGCAAGGAAAACTAGTGTAAAAAGGGTGGCTGCAAGTCTTTCCCAGTCCCACCAGTTCCAACAGGAAAAGGCCTCTGCACTCAGCCTGAGGTCCACCAGGGTCTACCATGGCAGAAGATCTCTGCCCCTAAGGATCAATTTTGAGGCTTGAGAACAAAATCAGCTCCAAATTTTGTTCACCCCCTTCACAGGAATAGGCTTCCAAAGACAAGAAGGATGCTGATATATGGTGATCGAGCTTTGGACCAGTGTACAGAAAGAGCATAAAAAGTGATCAACCATCAACGCTAGCAAAATAGGACCCTTAGGAATTATCTAAAGGTCATAGAAAATGAATAAATATTAATGCACTTATCATGCAGAATCTGAGAAATGTGCTGTTATGACTGAAATATTATTTGAAGACAAGTATTGTAATTAAGGTTTTTCTTTTCCCTAGGCAGTGATAAAGAAATGCTGGGTTTATCCTCAGCCTTTAGCCAGCAAGTGCTTTTTTCCCCTCTTAATTCTAATGTGAGTTCTTAATGCAATAACCCTTTCAGACTGAATGAATAGCTAGTTAATTCCTCAAAATTTTTTTTTGTGGCATACCTGTTGCCAAGCATTTAATTTCCCCCCCCTCCTTTTCTCTTACTTCCAGGTGCAATTCCTGGACTACAGCGGTTGCTAGTTTGTGTAACCCCATGAAGTCAGAAGGCTTAAGAGCCCCTAGAGCTAATACAAAAGGTATGAGCGGGCCATATCTCCAAAGTCATGAC
>NW_009192157.1:77174-79120 GCF_000690835.1 Fulmarus glacialis | reverse complement strand
GAAGCCTGAAGGGGGGAGGCAGAGAGAAGTCCCGAAGGAAGAAGAAACAGGGAGAGGCAGGGGAAGAAAAATGAAAGACAAGGCAGTTGAGAGCATCAAGAGCACAGGGAATGAGGGAGACCAAAGACGACTGGAGCTAAGGGCTCAGCTGAGCGCAGAGGTGAGGCAAACCCGGCTGAGTGACGCTGACAGTGTTCAGAGGAGCACTCGTAGCCCAGCACCGGTATTAATCAGGTGTCCATCCCCCTTTTCTTCCAGGACGTACACTTGCCTCGGAGGAGGAAGCCTGAGCCCACCAGGGGATGGTGTGAAACAACCGCAGGCATCGTGAGATCGTGCTGTAGGGCCGGGCTGGCACCAAATGGCACACAAGGGTCTGTCCCTCCCCGCGCCCAGCCCATGCTCAGAGGTGGCAGTCACACACATAAGACAGGCTGTAGGGCACATACAGGAGATGAGCCTTCTGATACAAAAGCATCAGCAGCACGGCTGTATTGAACTGTCCCATTCTGAACGGCAATGATGTGCTTAGGGTTTTCTGCTTTAAATCTGGGCAAAATGATGTGGCATAATCTTGGGGTTTGCAAGCCTCCAGCATGAGTCTGGCCACCCTCTCACCTGGGGGAACTCTGAGAGGCTAAATAAAATAGAGGGCTGCAGCTGGCAGGCTGTAATGCTATCTTCTGTAATTTCTGCTGTTTTCTTTGGCACTAGCTTTGCCTGTCTTGTTATAATGAGGCTATTAATACTGTCTATGTATATGATGTGGGCTGCCGGAATGTTGGGGAATAGTGAAACTATCAGTTAGGTGCAGAGGCAGCTCCAAAACCACAGTTTTGAAGGTTTGCAGCATTCCATTTACTGAAGTCTTAACTGGGATAAAGCTCAGAAATGTGCCGTTTTAACTCAAACCCTCCAGTGGGCAACCAGGGCAGAAACACACAAGTACATGAAAACATCCTCTGTGTATACGTGTATGGGCAGGAGCTATCTCTGCATGGGTTGTGGCTGTCTTTTACCACATTATTAGCAAAGCTTGAAGATCACTGGTTTGGAAAGGAGAGAAAAAGTGAGACAAAGAGTAAAATCTATTAAATTGCTGAGGCTTTTTGGGGGGCTTTTGTTACAGGAGGACCCCCAAAGGTCCTGCTTAGCTCTGCAAGCATGCTGTTGTCATTAGGTCCTAGGAAATTGATTTATTTCTTTATCATCTTCCTCCTCCTTCTTTTCTTCACTCACCTTCCTGCCTGCTTTCTCCTCTGTTAGACGTGTTTCTCGGGGATGGGCTCAGGCAGTAGTAGTAGAAACCTCTGTATATTCAGGCAAACCTCTTTGTTCTGCTCTGTTTTCTCCTGATTTCTGAGAAAGAACAGAATATTGCAGAGTTGATTGACCCTCCCAGGTGCCCTCTTCCATACACCATGGGATATCTGCCATCAGCTCCCCAGAGCAATGAGAAAACTGGGGTCTGTGGGGTGATAGCACAGGGTTGCTGCAGAGGAGCCAAGGGTTCCAAGGCTTTCCAGGGCCACACGGAGATGTGTGGGGCTCAGTCCCAGGGCAAAGAGATGTCTGTGTGCACAGAGCGCTCCTCATCTGGGTTGTGCTGGAGGAAAAGGGTGCTGGAGGAGGATGCTCTATCCAGCCAGATCTGGACCATCTTTAACTTTGTGGATCCTGGTCTCCTAGGTGACCCCCAGACTCGAAGGTGCCGCAAGACCTGAATCCTATTCTAGATTTTGCCACAAAACAACCAAAAAGCAAGGCCTCTCTCTTGCTTCAGCAGGCTTTAGTGAAGAGCTGGGCTATGTCACACTTGTGTGGAGAGGCAGAACTGTGGAAGAATATACAGCACAGTTTGCTTTGGATGGTACCACTTCTGCTGTTGCATTGCAACAGGCGGGAAAGAGCCATTTGCTTTTATGGCAGGAGTGATGTGATGCATG
>NW_009192157.1:0-77143 GCF_000690835.1 Fulmarus glacialis | reverse complement strand
TTCCCTTTGCCAGAGCACATGGATGAAACCCAAACTCTAAAAACGATGAACACACTTTCTCATTCAAGTCTTCCTTGTCGCAGATTTGCTCAGCTACTGTCTTTGGGATATATGATGCATGCCCTGCTACTCCCTGAGCATCTGCTATGGGCCACTACGAGAGAGCGAGAAATGGGCTAAAGGGACCTCTAGTTTGAGCCAATATGTGCTTATGAGGCAGCTCCTGCTTGCACTGTAGGCAATCCAGCATTTGTGCTGTCTGTGCAGCAAAATAAGGGCTCAATTAGAGCATGAACTAGTATAATTCTGCTAGGTCGTCGAGACTGGTATAGGTACAAAAAGCACTGAAAGTGCAGCAGCACTGGCTCTACAAAATGCAAATCAGAACATATTGTTGCCAAGGACCCTCTGTGTCTCCGCTAGCAAAGCTAGTGCCCATGCCACTGTACGGCCATTGCTACCGTTCCTCATACGAGCTGCATAGCAGATGTGTGTCTGCATTTTCACGTAGACGTGTAACCTTTCCACAGGATCCATGGTTTCTCTCTCTTGCTGGCCTCCTGATGCGTGCATACCTCAGGATCTTCGGTCCCTGGCTCCCTCAGGCTACATCTGCACTGATAAAGCAGACAAGAGCAGAGCATGGCCCCCAGCCTGGCGCGTGTGTGCCCATACGGCCGGTCGCTGGCACAGCTCCTGCTGCTGGTTTTGGTCCCGGCCAACTGGTTCTCTCACAAGCAGTGCCTGGGCACAGCTGGGAGTTAGCACAGGCCAGAGATCATTCCCAGTTGACAGTTTGAGGCTATTTTGGAGGGTAAGAAAATATAGTTATATAGGTATGTTTTTGCCTGGCTACTCAGGGAAAGGGAAAATGCCCTGGCCCTGTTTAGTTTATCAGCAAGAACATGGCCCGGACCTGGGTCTGAAAGAACAGTCAAGTTCATGGGGAAAAAAGAGATAACCTGGCTTCTCTGAACGTTAAGACTTATTACCCTGTAATGGCAAATGCATTTTGCTTGCTCATTAACCTTGCATTATAGAAGACATCAGTCCAGACATTAGCATAAAAATGTATGGGTTTGATAACTATCAAGTTACCAAAACACCAAGGCGGCGGGTGAGGGGGGTGAGGAGTAACCTCGTGGAGCCTAGAAATGGCCACCTAGTCCACTCTCATAAATCACAGGCAAAAGCTAAGGTCCATAAAAAAACATACACATGGCCCTAGCTGTCCCAAGCCACTGAACCCTTCCAAACAGACTACAGAATTTCAGGTCCTTTAGTACAGAAGACCAAAACCTTAAAAATCACAGTATACCATAGAAAGGGACATGGGACATGGGACATGGGACATTGCCATGACTGAAGGCCTCTGAAAGAGGAGGGAGGCAGTGAAGGGAAAATGCCTGGATGATCTGAGGAAGTGCAGTTTAGCGCAAAGAAGCTGAGGCAGAGGATGGGAAACTCACAAATGTCAGGCGCGGCGAACTTAATGATGTGAAAAAGCCAAACCCTCCTTCTGCCTGCATAGTTACAAAGTTATCCAGCCCTGGATAGCCCCTCTAGTCATCAAAGCTGTCAGTCTGGTTTTTTCTTCATTCAGTAATTTAATTTGATGCAAGGGGGAAGTTTGGGTGTGAGATTGTATGTGCAGCCCTGTAGCTCATTTTCACAGTCCCAAACAATCTTGCCTAGCTTCGAAATACTCACCTGCTTCTGAATTCTGAGTCTTTGGCCGTACTCAGAGAGCAAGAGTGGTACTTTTCAAAATTGTATAACAATATGCTTTAAAAGCGATGGTGGGGATAAAGACAGAGGTAAATCAGACTTAAGGAGGTGTCAATGCAACAAACATGCGATGGGGTCCCCTTGCAGCACAGCAGCTGGCTGCTACTGGAAGCGGCACAGACAGGATGGCTGCAGCTACGGTGTTAGGGGACCTGATCCTGCAAACCTACGGCAGGCAGAACTGCTGAATCATGGACCAGCTGCACCCTAAGATCTGGATGTAGAGCTGATGATTACAGCCTGAAGCTGAATATAGAACTGACTGCTCGGGTAGAAAAGCAAGCAAGCAAACAAACAACAGAAAGCCTGAGACTACGTGACTTCGCCTCATTCAGCCCACCGTGATTTCATGTGCGACATGAACCATTTCTCAGTGGAGTGCAGCAACGTACTGGTCTGGTAAAACAGAGCCATAAACTCCTTAAAAGAGAGAAAAAGGGGAAACATTGTTTTCCTTTGCCAAATGCATTATCACACAGCAAAGAGGGGCTCAGCACAATGAAAGAGAAGGAAGCTAATGAGCTGCCACTAGTTTTGCAGCCCTCACACCCTATACGAAGGTTATATAGTGGGCAACTTGTTTCCTCTACATTCTTACCTTGGTGGTAATGGGGTGAAATTGCTTTTGCAGCTTGGTTGCTGAATTGTACCAGTTGTAATCAAGGTCATGACACTTCTCCCAAACACCCTCAGTATCGATTCTTCATTCTGTTTTTGTTTTGAAAATGTTAACAGCACACACTGGCTACATATCAATATAATGAAAAACAGGGGGATGTCAGGCAAAGCTGTTTGTAGCACGCAGTACTGCTGCTTTAAGAGCCGGCTGTGCAGCACAGAGAATAAGGAGTGTGCACTAGTCTAGAATGAAATGGGCTACAAATAAATTATTAAGCTTTTCTAGGAGGCGGACAGGACATTTTCACCTAGGCTGCAATGCATGTCATCACATAAAGAAAAAGGATAAACAGGCTTGGGCCAACTTGATGAAAATTGATAGTGACTTTCACATCCCTATTCAAAACCAGTCATATCCAGATTAAGGCAGCCCCAGACAGCAATTTCCAGAATAATCCTACATAACATTTTCCAGGCCTTCCTAATCATTAGTGTGTGTTGATTGGAAAAGGGCTTTAATGTGTTGATTCAGAGATTCCATGTTTGTTTGCTGAATAACTAGAGGGGAAACATTTTCAAGTTTGTCTTTTCATATTCTCTTGGTCCTCTGGCCTATGAAAGGCAAAGATGTTCTTCTGAAAGATCCCTGTTGTAGAAAGTCATCCTGCAAATTTTAGCTGGCTGTTTTGGTCTGATTAGATATTCTTTACATGACAACATGATTTCATCCTGAGACAAAGTTTTCAAATCAAATAAATCCATTAGGACTTTTTGGGAAAAAAAAAAAAAAATCAGTCTCAGCCCACAGTCTGAAAGTTAGTGCAGTTTATGTAGGCAATCTGCCCTGTTCCTCTCACAGAGAATAGACAATGAAAACAGTAAAAGAAACATCATAGCATCAAGATATGTTTCTAAATACTGTTTCAGATGGACATTAGGCAACCAGGAGGAATTCGAACCCTCAAATTCTAAGCATATAGATTATAAATCTCTTCCAGCTCCTAACCTTGCAGCATTTGCTGTCCTGGGTCCAAATATCTTGTCAACCTCTATGATGCCATGATAAGGGACAGCATGTTTGGGGCACACATGGCAAAAGATAATTAGTTTTAAGGTTAAATGACTGTCTTTACTTGCCATCCCAGCACCACCTCTGAACCCCCACTCTACACCTTTGCACAGAGAAGGGGGAGGGTGAAATTCACCCTTTTGAAATTTCCCAGTGTTGGAAGGGACCTCAAGAGGTCATCTTCTTCATACTCCTTCAGAGAACAAGGATTAATTATACCTTAAGCCACCACACCTAAGCCTAAATGTAAAAATCTTCACTAATTTTAATTTGACTTGTACCTTGTTATCTTGTTCTAATACTTCCATAAATCTTGTGACCAGATTTTTCTTCCTTATATATAATTTAAATCTCATTTTTTGCAAAGCAAGCTGATTTCTTCTGGCCCTTCCTCTCTTGGACTCAGGGGATAACTGGCCACTTTCTTTTTATAACAAACTTTTACAAATTGGGAGGTCATTACCACCCTTCTTTCTTCCTTTCCTTTTTACTAAATGAAATAAGGCTAGTTCATTCAGCCTTTTCTCCTTGGCCACATTTGTTAGAAACTGATCGTTCCTTCTGTTTTCTTCTGGATTATCTCCAGTTGGTATACATCTGTCTTTAAGTGCAATGCTCCAAATCGGATACAGTATTTCCACTGAGGCTTCTCCAGTGGCAAGAA
The DNA here is from genome assembly GCF_000690835.1 of Fulmarus glacialis. Taxonomy (NCBI): domain Eukaryota; kingdom Metazoa; phylum Chordata; class Aves; order Procellariiformes; family Procellariidae; genus Fulmarus; species Fulmarus glacialis. The sequence goes on along the minus strand of NW_009192157.1, from coordinate 73,004 downwards.
GAGCAGAATAATTTCATTCCTCTGTCTTACATCCAACAGTGCTCTTAAAAACATCCCAGAATGAGACTTGTTCTTTTGCAGCAGCTTCATACATATTTGTAGCACATTGTAAACTTTAGATACTTTTTCTGCCCTATTGATACCTGGCCCATTTAAAATCCTCAGTCCCAAGGTCCCAGGCTCCACTTGTCCTTTGCAAATCTCCATTTTGCTACTTTCAAACTGAAGATACTCAGTTGGAATCCTATGTAGTCTTCCAAATGCTGCACCTCTTCTTAAGTAATACAGGTGCACTCCCTGCTCCATTGGTCACATCACCAGTAACATTATTGAACAGAACATCGTCAAAAGCAGATATCCCTGCCTGAAATGCACTCCCAGGTTGACCACAAACTGTTATTAACTACAGTTCATCTGAGGCTTTTCACTGCGTTCAAGAGTGGAAAGGGAGCTCCTTTGACAGGAGTAAATAAGTTATAGCTTCTGTTTCTGTATGATTCAGTTTGGTGTCCCTACAGATGGAAGGAAATTTCACCCAGGTAGTTGTATCTCAGGTTGCCCTAATACAAGTATTATTTTGAATAAATCTGCTGCTTCACATCAACAGAAAGAACATATTACCTTTAGTCTGGATAAACTGCATTGCTTTCAAAAGACATAAATGCTCTGAGAACTGTAAGTGTTGGAAAAATCTATGGATGAATTTGGTGTGTCAGTGATCTTGAAGATCTGGATCTGGAAGTGCAGTGGGAGATATATTTAATGTAGCCTATCCAAGCTTTCCTCTTTCTTGAGAAGCACTTTCTAGAGCTTCTGTGAGGCTTCTAGCCTCAGTTCAAGGCACAATGAAATTCATTAAGTTTTTTGCAAGTTAAAATGTTGGTCACTGTTGGCAAATCTCTGACTAAGAAGAAAGGATCAGAGCACGATATACTGCTACATATATTGCTCCTTTCCTAACACATTACAACTATGGGTCGAACACAACCTCTTTTAACATTGAGAAATTAATACTTGGTGTTCAGGGGTAAGGGGCAGTATTAGGACACCTCAAACAGTTTTCCCTCCTTGGTCAGTCATTCCTTGGTTCAGCAAGAGCAATCCTTCCCAGCCCTGGTTTCTCCTAGACATCCCTCTAAAGACTTAGCTGCAATCTGTGAAAGTGGAAACACACTGTAAGTGGTATCACTGCGTCTCGTTCCGGTGTGTCTTTTGATTTACTCTGGAGGGGGCTCTGGAAATGTCTATGCAACTGTAAGAGAGGGTATGCTTACAGAGAGGTAGTCTTTAAGCAGTAGATTAAAGTATTACCTTGTGTAATTTTGTTCTTAGTATTGCTGCTGCACAAATCTGTAGACATTTCTATCAACCCCTCTCTCTCCTGAATTGTATTGTGAATGAAAGTGAATCAGTGACCCTGGCTGGTCAATCACTGTTGTGGCCCTCTTCAGTGAGTCTGAGCCTACCTTGGCTCCAACAGCATATTGTAAAAGCACTCAGAGAGTCACAGACAACAGAAACTGCTGCCCAGGGTTTTAAATCTCCACTCCTTAATCAATTCCAGGTTTTGAGTGTTCATTTTCAGGGAACTGGTGATGCCCTCAGTTACCATTCGGTCCAATTGGCATTGAAGCTTTTCAGAACATTACAAAATCAGGGTGAAAGTACTTACTTAATCTGAGTACATAAAATCAGTGACCACTTCTGGCCCTGGTACAAATATGGAGTTGTATTATTATGAGCTGTTATGCTTGCAGTTAAAGGCAAGGGAAGCAATTTATTAACACAAAACAGGCACTTCTTCAATGGCATTTGTAGGAACTAAGTATTGTCCTTCTCTAGAACAGAGGTAAGACTAGTATCCACACTGTATTAGCCAAAGAAGGAGGGTAAGTTGTAAGCATAGGCTTTCTCACTTTCAAAACAGGGCTCACACTTAGAACAGGTAACCACATCAATACAAAGTATTTAATAGCTACTCTGGGCTGAACAATGCTCTCTAATATCAGGTACTGACAAAAATAGTCCAGAGAGAAAATATACCTTCTTTTACATACATATTATGTAAGGCAAATGTTATTTCTCAATATTGCCTTTTTAAACATGATGCACCCAGCTGTTTAAAAAGATTTGCACTGAAAAAAGAACTTCTCACCAAGGATAAAATGCAACAAAAGGTAGATAAAGGGGAGCTCAGAGCTCTCCATGGCAAAGCAGAGGAGAATGAAGCCAGCTTGGTACCTTGGGGCTAGCAGATCTGGAATTCCCTTCATCATAAGCACTGTTTCACTTCACCTCAATGCGTAACGCTGGTGAATCCTAAGGTTAATTATTACATTATTCTAGTAGATATCAAAGGCTTTTGGAGGCTCCTGAGTCTTCACAGTTTAATATGCTTATTTAGGTGCAAATAGGAGAAATGAAAACTAATTAAATGATTTTTTTTAAGACTTTTAAAATTATCTATTATTTTCAAACTCCACCCATTGGACTATCTCTGTGATACTGCAGAAGTTGCAAAGCAATGCTAAAAGGGACACCTGGGTTCCAATAGTTTGCATGCTTTGATATCGTGGATCAGTTGACATTCGATTTTTTTATTTAAAATGCGATAGCATCAAAACTTACCTGGATATTCCTCATGCCAGAGCAAGCACTCACTGAGGTCAACGGATATCTTTCCAGATAGTTTTAGAAGTAATACTTCTTTATTTCCAACTGTTCTGGTTTTGGCTGTGATAGAGTTAATTTTCTTCATAGTAGCTAGTATGGGGCTATGTCTTGGATTAGTAGTGAAATACAGTGTTGATAACACCGGGATGTTTTAGTTACTGCTGAGCAGTGCTTGTACAGAGTCAAGGCCTTTTCTGTTTCTCACACCTCCCCACGACATCATGCTCAGCATATAAAGCTGGGGGAAGAAGGAGGAAGGGGGGGGGACGTTTGGAGTGATGGCGTTTGTCTTCCCAAGTAACTGTTACACGTGATGGAGCCCTGCTTTCCTGGAGATGGCTGAACACCTGCCTGCCGGTGGGAAGTAGTGAATGAATTCCTTGTTTTGCTTTGCTTGTGTGCGTGGCTTTTGCTTTGCCTATTAAACTGTCTTTGTCTCAACCCACAAGTTTTCTCACCTTTAGTCTTCCGATTCTCTCCCCCATTCCACCAGGGGGGAGGAAGCGAGCGGCTGTGTGGGGCTTAACCACATTAGGGTTAAACCACGACACCAACATGTCAGCAATCGTCACTGTTATTTAGATAAAGAATTTCTTGGCTTTCTATTCCAACACCATTTCAAAGGCACAGACCTCTGCTAACCACCTTGCCTTGCTAACCACCATCTACTGACGGTATGACAGGGGCAGAATTCCGGAGTACAGAGAAATTATGTGCAGCAATAGGAACCAAAAATTTTTCTGTTGTTCATTACCTCGTATCAAGGGCAGCAGGGGGAAGGGGTGTCCCTCTTCATTCCAAGAAGTATATACAGCTAAAAGAATGAATAAGATCAAAATTATCTTCTACAGGAATGCAAAACACAGGTGTACTCCTGGTTGCATCTGGTCCAAAATATAGAGAATGGACTTACTTGATGAGTGGCAAGATCTGAACGAGAGGAAATTTGCTTAGTCTTGTCCTAGCAGAGTGACAAAAGACTCCACAAAGCAGCAGGCTGTAAAAGGAGATCTAAGGAAACACAGAAGCTGCCTTCACTTTAGAGCCCATACTTCCATGGAAAAATTGGGTCCAGTTGGGTTTTTCTTGAAATAACAGGGGACAAATGGAGAAGCACAGTGGTCCCACCATAGCTTAAGTTGCTTATCACTAAGGAGCGCAGGCCTCTCTGAAAAAAAATCCAGGAATTGCAGTAGATTGATGAATCCTGCTGCAGTCCATGGAAGACCACTGAATTCTGCAGAGGAAAGGAGCTAAATAAAAGAAAATACTCTTCGGGGAAATGTAATATAATAACGTTCCTTGTTGTTTGATAAGTGCAAAATCAATTCTGAAGTATTTTACCTGCATTTTGCACTATTGTTTAAAATAACAGCAAAAGGGTTTATTACTATTTATTACTAGTTATAGAGGGAGTTACTTCATTCACTAAACCTAGGAAAGAAATCATACAGTCTCATTCTTCATGAGAATTTTTTTTTTTTAATTTTATTTACTGCATCAGGGCAACTATACAGACATAATAATAGACAGTGGTAGCTCTGAGGGAACTGTTTTAAGTTGTTGCACCAGGAGTCTGTGAACTGAAGCGTCTCCTCAGCTACAGGTGGATATAAAGGGAGGTCTTTACAGGCAGTGAGAGGGGTGTGAGAATAAACTATTGACTTGTTTAAAAAAGAAATCTGAAAAATGGCCAGAGCATTGAGGGTGTGGGGAAGGATATCAATTCAGCATTTCTGGACACTGAATAATTACAGTATTTCATCTTGTACATCCAAAATCAGTACTCATCATTGAACATCCTGGACTTAAAATATAAGTGAAATCACAAAAACGCAATATAGACCAGAATTATATATTATTTACTGCATTACTGCTTGGCCTGCATGCATCACATCCATTGTGTTTTTCTTTATTCTGATAATGGATCTGAATTGTGGGGGGGGAAAAAAAAAACAACCCTTTCAGATACTTCTTGCTTTCTTCCTTTAGGCATTCCCAAATGATACTCTATTTTCTATGAAAGTCTATTTTTTTCTATGAATCCACCACCATTCACTCTGTAGCAAAGCCCTTTCCACCTCATGTCTCTATATGCATTAATATGTTTCATTTTAACCCCTAACAACTTGAGGCTTATCTAGTACAAATGTGATTTCCCTATTTGGAGCAGACTCTCTGGATCTTGACCATATTTCCTGTTAGTTTTTCAATGTTCTGTACTATGAGCAGGTTAAGAAGAAATAATTCTTTTTAGAAACCACTTTGAAATGTAATTTCACTCTTTATTTTTTTTGGAAAGTTTCATTTTTTCTTCTTTTGATTACAAAATTTTAAACTGTTTACTTGTGCTACCTGATTGCAAACTGATATATCAGGAGGTCAGTTAACAGTTGTGGTTTATTTTTGGATCTAGTGTTAGAAATGAGTTTTGCTTTCCTAAATGGCTTGTGAAAGTGTGTCATTCACAATTATGAAGGAAGTGTGGGAATTTGAATGCAAAGGCTGTAGCACCCTACATACATATATATATGTATGTATGTGTATGTATGTATCTCAGGGGATTACAAACCTCAGTGTTACAACACACAAAAACATTTTTCCTTTAGCTCAGGGTTCAGGAACCTACACTTGTCGGGCTGGAAATACTTGGGTCTATCCCTTGGGCCAGATATGGGTGACTGCTGAGTTGTAGAGACCCAAGTTTGAGGTCACGGATTTATTATGTGTAGTCAGTGCACTCAGGCCTGTGGTGGAACCCTGGGACCTCAGCCCTCTGTGCTGACTTTGTAAATGTATTAGGATGAATGATATCATGTTGGTTAGGACAATCTGCCCTCTATCTCTGCCGTATTTAGTTGTCAGTAACGCTGCCTCCAATTTTCTTTCATGCAGAAGGTCTCTCCTCATCCTGGCACGCCTCCGGAAGGAGCACCTGCCTGTACCTTCCAACCCTTCATTCCCAGAAAAAGCAGCAAGTACTCATGACACTCAGGAATGACTCTTTGGTCCAAAAACTCCAATCTCACCTCAAAGTGACAGAAATTTGCATTAGTTGCAAAACATACCAGATTTCCAGATCACCGAGATCTTTCTGAATGACATACCACATGTTAGGACACTCAGCAAGTTTCTTACACTGCACAAGCACATCAAAAATGTTATAGCTTTGTGCTCAGGCCTATAGAAATAAACAAAGGACTCATTTCCTCAGCTGAACAGACATAAATATCCATCAATACCTCAAACACTTTTCGAATATTATGCTTCTGAGCAACTTTAAACTTCTCAATAGTGCACAGATAGGCACTTTATAGACAGGTAGGCAGCTGGAAATTACTAATGTGTGATTTCTACTGATCACACCAGCAAACAAAATATGCTCCTACTCAGCTGGCAATCTACTGCCTGAAAGAAGCATTAAACTCAGTTTCTGATTCAGTTCCTCAGTGGGTGTATCACCAGGTAGAATTCCCTTCTCTCTTCTTTATCCTGCCAGATTTGGCAATACACTCCTTTTTTACTTTTAAATCTCTCACGATTTGAAAAGTGCTTTAGTTATGCTGAAATAATAGATTTTTTTTTCTGCAAAATGCTCTCTGTTATTCGTTTGTGTAGTAATCTTTGAACTGTGGAAGAAGTCACTGCTATTTCTCTGACTGATGACCTAAAGGCGTAGCACTAGGTTTGTGCCCTTCTTCTCTTCCTGTAATCATTGTGAAGGAACATCTTGTGCAAAGGTCCACAGTGTCCCAGGGCTCTATATTCCTGTACACAAAATGGAAAATATCTGGGGAAAATACTACATCTCAAAAGTAAATATCGTATAAACACTCAGTTACCAGAAACAATAACTTGGTCTTCACTTGGCATCTTTACAACTGTGTGGAAAGTACCTGAACCTCTCATAAATGCTACAAGCTTATACTGGGCAACAGTGATTTGACTGACATGCCAAATGATCTACAGCACAGGGAAGAAGACTGAATGCAAAAGTGTCTGTACCATCAGAAATTGATTTGACGACATTTGTGGCACTAAGCTTCCTGTGCGTTATTTTCTGATTGATCTTTTGTCCATCTGTGACTGTTTCCCTATCTATGCTTATTTTGGGAGAGATTTAAGGGATGCTTTGGCTATCATAAATCATTCAAATTTTTACCCCATGTGGAATATCTGCTTATACTGTTTGGGTCAGCTTTGATTATTCCTTCTCCTTCTCAGGCAGTAAATGCTGTTGCTGAGCAATAACATTAATCACAAAAGAGCTCCCCCAAACCAATCTTGATTTGTGAGATACCAGATGAGAACATAATTTGACAGAAAAACCCAGCCCTTTAGTTCCTATACATTTTTGTGCAATGTTCTTTTTTTTTTGACAGCATGTTTTTGATCTCCAAGTTTCTTTCAGTTCTGTTGAGTTACTCATGCTAAATAGGCTGCTGCATCAACTTTTGCATGCTAATGTGTCAGATATTGATGCTATTTACATAAGATCTCATTTAAGATCTTAAACACATATCTTTTAATGTTGCAGCATTTACAGATTCAAGGATGGCAGAGAGAATGGCATTATGTCACTTATCATCATTCCTTGTTTTGCTGTGTGACAACACAGAGTGGCAACTTCACACTTATTTTATACTCTTATTCTGACTAAACATACTGGTAATATCAGGTTTAGTTTTATTTTCTGGGAGATGTCTGTGGACTACCCAAAGAAATGGATTTAGCTTTTTTTTCTGCATTTAATTGTAGAACTGGAAGTATTGAATCTTGAAAGAGATGGAAGTAAAACCTTTAAGAAAGAAGTTTGGAATTAACTAGCTGCTAACAAAAATATGCATTAAAAAACCTTCAAACAGTTCAGTGGTTTTAATAAAAAAAAACATAACCCTTTTCTTTCCTAATTCAGTATTACTTCCGTGGTACAATGTGGGGTCATAATTATACTTTTCCTCTAGTTTGCTATAGAATCATCAAGGAAAGCAGATCAGATAAGATGTGAAATGTGAGGAGTGGGGGGGAGAAGCTTTCAAGCCTTCTTTAGTCATTACAAAGAAGTAAAAATGGTACAACCCCCTTTTTTTTTCTGCCTTTGCAGATCACCTTTAAAGGTTCCTATTGTCATCCATTCACATCAATTGTGAGCAAGCTATTATCTTTATGGACTCAGGATGCTGGTTTCAGACTCACAGTCCCTAAGCAGTGATGTACATCAAGTAATCTTTTATTTATTTATTTGAATGCTTCAGTTCCTGAGACTCAGGCTTGCCCAGCATCCTGACAATCAGGGTTAATTACTGTAATGCTTCTCTGGCAGGTCCTCCTTAAAACATCTTAGCAATATTGTAGCTCATCCAGGATGATGCTGATTGCTACCTGTACAGGACCTTGTCAGCGTATTACTTCCACTTTATGCAGATTGGGCACTTGCAATTTGAAATGCTCAAACCAATTTTTAGCACAGACAAGCAGCTTGAAAGACAGATTCTCCGACAACAATCAAACCTCTCATCCGTGGCTTTCTCAGGTACCTTCTTGTTTCGTTGATACTCTAAGACTTACCTCACTGAATACTTTATTGCTTCATCAGTCTGAAGGCAGCACAGCACAACATCTTGTTTCTCACTTTGAATATTCATGTGAGGTAAGTCTCAGTTTAACTGAGTTTGTTTAATTTTAAATTCCCTGACAAACAAGTTTTAGTCTGCTGATAAGTGTCTTCCTGTCCTCCTCACTCATCATTTTCCATAACAGTGACTTATTTTTTCTCTGCCCGTTTTGCAGAAGTACACTGCAGAAGACAGATGACCATTCCTTTGCTATGTCCATCACTTGGTTTGTCCATGCAACATCTCAGATCTCATCACCAGACCTTTGGACTAAAACAAACCCTGACTGACAGCAGCCAAAGTGGGTGAGAGGCTTGCTAAGCACTGACCTACTGAGGGGTGTAGTTAAAACATGTGGGAGTCCAGCTGACCATGAACTGACCCACTGAGAAGTGCTCAGAGGATATACTCAGCCAATCCTGCCATAGAGTCATAGCCTGCAGCTGAAAACAGAATGGCAAGGTTATTTCAGCTGGACACACCACAGGACTTGCAGTCACAGGCTTAGCAAAGGAAATGTTTTAGGTTTCATGCATCTTGACCAGCATCTTGACATCAACAGCTCCAAGTTAGGCACCTTAGCCCTTTATAGATGGGAATAATTTGGGTTTTCAGAATAGGATCTGTGCAAGTCTGTGAGGCAAGTGAGGATCTGCCTAAGGTAACCAAGTGGGGAGTGCTGAGCAGAAGCCAAAGAGAGTCAGGCTGGCACAGGTTAGAACAGCCGAGGAGTTGTTCTAAATTGTGATCTGTAAAAGTAAGCACTTAGGAAACTCTCCCAACAGCTGGTAATGGCTAAATTTATCAATGAGAGTAAAGGTAAGTTATTGTTGATTGTTTTAATTGTTTCTAAGGTAGTCCCTTTTATTTAGGGAAATGTTCACCTATTTAGTTGCCTTCTTGAGTGCTTTATATCACCAGTGCTCAAACAAGGACTGAAGATGTGATCCAGAAGTAGTACCACTTTGCACCTCCAACCTCATAACTGTATTTTCAAGCTATTCACATAATCACATGCAATATAACACAAGCAATGCTATCAAGTATTAAGTTGCAGCCCAGGTGACCTCCATATGCTAAGCTCTTCTACAAGTGACCTGTGAATAGTCTTCATAGTTAATTTCCTGCTTATAAAATTCAGTTCATTGCCTTCAAATCAAAGTACAAGAAATAACAGATGATACCATTTGGCCAGCTGACTAAACAGTTAGCATTATGTAGCCTTTCAGTTATGCCGGCATGCTAGATCAAGACATTCGGTCAACTGATAATTCGACTGCAACGACATTCAGTGAGTTAGCTAAAGCCATAGGAATGACCAATGAGTAAGATGAATGAGAAGTAACTAAATATATTTGTGCAGGCAGAATAACGTACACCAACATCTCAGCCTAAAGACAAATGGATCTTGGCTGTACCTGTGGGTCTAATTGAGAACAAAGGAAAAGCTCATTTCATGGTGCATGTCCATTTCTTAGGAATTAAATGTAATGATGACTCATTTTTACGTAACCAAAAAAAAAACAAAACCCTGTCTTATTTTTGAGTACAACTATGATGTGGGAGGTAAAGAATTCAGGCTGGACTTCTCAAAAGAAAACCCTCCCGAACCCAATGCTGTTATTCCCAATGAAATCCAAGGGCTGTAGGTACCTAATTCCTTTAAATTCCTTTGGAAATACCTATTTCAAGGTCTAGAGACAGTTTTGATTTATAATGAATAAAAGTGATGTGATCAAGTCCCATTTGTAGCCAACTGCAGGTGACCAGAACTGTGCTGGAGAGGTACTTGGATACATTTCAGAGTGCACAAGAAAAAATTTTAGAGTAGACTTAATGAAAAAAGGATGGCCAGGTGAAGCACCTATAATTTTTTTTTCCAGTGTTATATTGAGAGAGACAGATTCATGACTCATATTTTTTAAAATAGGGCACCATTTTACAGTCACCTTCTCCTAGCATTTCTTAAGTCAGTTCCCCCCCTCCCTGCCCCAGGTCAAACTACCTTTTTCTTTCTTTAATTATTCACAGTTTTAACACAGTTAAATGTTCAAAATATCTTGTACACGGAATACTCAAAGATTTGACACACAGCTTATTCTGATGTTGTACAATACACATGAGAGTATTATGCATGAAAGTAGCATGCCATGATAAATGAAGTTAGATACATTGTAAGTATATAAATATTCCAATTAACGAGGCTTATTCTACTGACTGTATTTCATACCTAGGAAGACACTAAGGTCAGGAGGAAGTGTCTTCCTTGATTCTCACTTAAATATATATCATATTGGCCTATTTTGGGTTCTACAGTAACCCAAGAGAAAAAAAACCCAGAAACACAAAGCAAGTAGTTTTGCCCTAAAGCATTAATGCTTATCTACTGAACACAGCGTGCACTCTCTTGTTCATAAAGAATTTCAGTAAAAGAAGTTGAATCTACATGTAATGGGAGCTTGGGAACAAAGGAAAAAATCTGAGAAGAGAAGGAAAATGCATTTGGGGAACTAAGCAGTGATGAAGGACTGGGAAAAAAGACATCTGCTACAGAAGGAAGAACGAAACTCATGCAAAGATCTAGTGTTACCTCACAGTAAACCCTGGATGAAACAGTCAGATTTTTTGGCTAATACTTTGATCAAAATATGTCTGCTTACAGTTGCTGTCTTTAGGAGAACCTTTAGGAGCAGCCCGAGCCTTGTAAGTCCTTTGGTGAAGTAGCCTGTAACCTCCCTAAAAAAACTGTTGAAGTAAGAGGATCACAGAATAATTGAGATTGGAAGGGATCTCTGGAGGTCTTTAGTCCAACCTCCTGCTCAGAGCAGGCTCAGCTATGAGATCAGACTACATGGCTCAGGGTTTTATCCAGCTGGCTCTTGCAAACCTCCAAGCATGGACGTTGCATGAGCTCCTAGAATGCCTCTTCCACTGCTGGGCTGTCCTCAGGGTGAAAAAGATTTTCCTTATATCTAATCTAAACCCCTCTTATTTAAATGTATTCTCACTGCCATTTTTCCTCCTGCCACACACCGCTGTGAGCAGCCTGCCTCTGTCTTCCTAGTGACCTCCTCATGGGTACTAGAAGGCCCTGCTTAGGTCCCCCAGAGCTTTCCCTTCTCCAGGACAAAAATGTCCAGGTCCTTCGGTCTCTACTCCGTAGGGCAAGCGCTCCAGCCCCTGACCATCTTTGTGGGCCTCCACTGAACTTGCCCCCCTTGTTCAATGTCTTTCTTGTACCAGGTGGCCCAAAACTGAACACAGTTCTCTGGGTGCCATCTAAGGAGTGCTGAGAAAAGGGGAACGATCACTCCCCTTGATGTACTGGCCTTGATACAGCCCAGCATGCCATTGGTCTTGTTGGCTGCACGGGCACACAGCAGGCTCACAGTGGAGATGCTCCCCGGCCCGAGCATCCCCAGCCTGCATCTCTGCAAGGGGTAAACAAAGCGCCTCACTGCAGTACTGGTGACCCTGCTTCTGAATCAGGAATCCTGAGCTCAGCCTCGAATTCAGCTGACAGCTCCAGACATGCTACCTGGTGGCTGAAAAATATTATGATTATCAGCTTCTAAGTGTGCAGTTTTCTTTAACTTAATGCTAGGGACAACAAAGTGCCGTTTTCTTTCCTCTGACCGTATGTTATGCTTTCTCATAGCTCATTCCACTCCTACAGTTATTTTTTTCTGACCTGGCAGATTGTTAGCAAGGCACTTTTTAGAAGTCATAGCACATGAAGTCTACATGCAGGCTACCTCGGTTCAGCGGTAACTGAGGCTAAAATACAGCTTGTTGAGCTCAGGAATAGAGAACATGCATGCTGCCCTGAGATTACTGATTTTTTTTGGAAGAAACTGGACTCTTTTCATAGGTTCGACCACAGGAGTTACAGCTAAACCAGCTTTAACTCAGTAATAGTCTTCCTGGGAGGTGAGGTATAATACCTCACTTTGAGCTGTCACAGCTCCTGGTGCCTGAGCAGTCCCTACAGCACACTGCAGTCACTTCTGTGCAGTGTGGGCATATCAGTAGTTTGTATGAGATATATCTCAAGTGTGTTGTAATGCCTTCTGGGTAGCTGCTGGAACTAAGAATGAGCTAATATACTCTCTCCCTCTGCCAGACTTATTAGTTTAGAATGAGTGCTGTGAGGACTACAACTACATGTCTGCCAATACAGAGATTTGGATTTTGCAGCTGGCTCAGGGAAGGAGTAGGGTGAGATCAAATCTGCCTGAAAAAATACTCTGTAGATGTACCCTACCACAATCTCACAGTTAAGTTAAGCTATGTTTCCTGTACTATTTTTGCCCTTCCCAACTAATTGTAAGTTTCTGCTTGTCTTAGAGGAACAAAGTGAGTTTTCACACTGAAGCTTTAAACCAGAAGCTTATTCTATATCAGTTTCTCTTTCTTCCTTTTACAGACCTTTAGAGAGATAACTCCCTGAGCAAAAATCACAAAGTCCCCTGTTAATTTGAACAAACCTACATCAGAACTCAAACATGTTGCCTGCTGAAGACTGGAGTCTTCCTGAGCTTTCATCTGTGCAAGTATTGCCTCCATCTCCCAAAATCCACAAATACCCACCCAGTTGATATAAACCGTAGCTTTTGCTTCCTCACATGCACACGTCTAGCTCTTGGAGGCTGTTAGGCAGATTGAAAGGAGGTGAGAGAACTAAAAAAGGGTCTGGGTACATGTTAACTTGTTACAGTAGGTCGCCTACACCACATGAGGAGGTGACTCATGAGTAAGCAACCACTTCATACAGGAGTAACTCTTAGAAATACTTTGTAGAAATGTTTTCTGGCATTCTGCTCATGATGGGGCAGCTCCTCGTGGCTTACACTAGTGCCATGTCCACACAGAACTACTTATCCCTCAAAGAGTTGTATTTAAAACACAAGCCTGATGTCATTTAAGTATTTGCTAGAAATTGCATGAATCTGGTGGTACATAACCCCAGCCTTGTGTGGAAACAATGAAATGTATCTCTATTTCTGGGAAGAAAGTCTGATGTGAATTCTAACTTTAAAAAAAAAAAAAAAAATTTAATTTCTTGCTTATAAGCAAAAACCCCAAAGCTACCACCCAAAATTGGGCAGGAAATTCCTTTCCCTTCAGGGAATACAGCTGCTATCAAAAACCATACTATTTTCATTCACAGAAAATTTACTGCAAATTTCATGAACTCTGCTTTCTGTCACTGGAGAGGAAGAGCTGTAAGTCAAAATTTGTTAATGAAACAGGACATGTACCGAATAAATGCTGAATATTCAGCTGAATAAGTGTTATTCTATGACCATAACATCTAATTATGTCAACACAAATATTTTAGCACCAAGTAAAAAGAAACCTTAATAAAATTCAAGTAGCTCAATGAAAAGAAAGTGACATTGAAGCTAGAGGACGTGGAAGTTGAAATAACCAAATGGAAAAAAAAGCTATATATTTCAGTGCCGTTTTGTTTTGTTTTTAAACTAGCTATTATTATGTGTAAGACAAGTGCAATTTCAGAAAAGAAAATAGATATTTACTTTTCTCAGTGTGCAAAATAGAGCATACAACAGCACTTTCCTAAGATTTTTTGAAAGCTGCCACTTGTTAAATCTTTCTTCCTCTTCCTAAATAAATTCATCTATTCTGGAAAGTACTTGGCAGTGTTTAAAATCCCACTCCCACTGACTCCAAACAGAATTTTGTCCCGTTGACCTCAATGGATGAAAACTTTACTTTGCTTCTGAAAATCTTGCCCATAATAGCAAGATCATTTTATGACTACATGTCCATAATCAACTGCTTATTAAACTTCCTCGGTCTTATTTGCATTTTTTTAAAAGCAGAAAAACGAAAAAAAAACTTAACTAAGTTCCTATACAACCACAAACATTTCAAATTTGTAATTGCAAGTGTTAGCCCTGGGAAGAGGTTCTAATCAGCCTCAACAATCTTCCTGGTTTACATCCAATCACAAACTTGACTTTGAAACACTGAGTGCTTGCAAGAGATTGCCAAGAAATGATTGAAAGACTAAGAACTCTGTGTAGGGTGTTTTTCACAAAACTTTCAAATCAACGAGAAATTTGACAAATCATGATGCATTTGATGAGCGACAGTGGACAGAGACTTATTTTATCAAACAGATTTTTCTGAATTGTTTTATTAGCTCTAGACACGAACAGTACCAACCAGAGTCTTGAAAAGTAGATGTTGTGGTTGGTGATAAGTTTTCAAAGATTTTGGAAGGAAGGAGATGATGTTTCCCATACAAATAGAGATGTTAAAGTGTTTTAAAGCATTACTGGATAATAAAAATATAACCAGCAAGCAGCTCTTCAGAACTTGTCTTGACGATGAAAAGGGAAATAGAAAAAGCAGGATTGTGAGAATTTGTCTGCAAGTTTCCCATAGGAATACATAAGCTTTAGTTAAAGAAGGGCCTCTTCCCATTATTGCCCTGCAGCTTGATTAAATTGCTCTCACAGGGGCTAGGATAGGCTCTGCATGGCCTTCTCTTTCAGAAAAATCATCTTACTTCTGCATCTACACTGGAATGCAGAGTTTCCATTTTCACTAGAATTGTTAGAAAAATGATTTCTCATTAGTAATTTTCGACTTGTACCCTAACGTACCTAAAAAACTTATTGAGAGATTTAACTTCCATACTGAAATGTAAGTATAGAAGTTTGCTTTGCTGAAAGTAGCATGTAAAGAAGTAAGACAGTCCAGGAAATGGCAAGCCTTTAAAGGCCATCAGTACTCTCTTCTGTATTTAAGGTATTTCTAGCAGCATCATATTTTGATCATAGTTAGATCTCTGTGGCTGACTAAACACCTGTTAATCTGTGTTGTCAATTTGGGAGGGCAAGAACTTTGCTGCCCCCGCTCCCAGGTGATGTTGCTGAATGTCTTTGTAATTTTTCTTCAGAGCAGTACTGTATATGATAGTGAGCTATATACTACGTGTTTACATCCATCGCTCTTTCTTTTTGTATCTTCTATGTGTGGTGTTAAGAATTTCAGTAGTTCACCTTGAATTTAGTCTTGCTTCCAGATTTCATAACCTCGGTAGGATCAGGTGTCGGACTCCAGTGAGCTAAAATTCATGTCTGAGTCAGCACATGGAAATTCCCTCTGAACTCTGGGATTCCTGCCAGCATTTTCAGTACTGCTTAGCAGCTTCCATCAAGCAACTTTAAATACAAACATGAGCTTCTGCAGGCTCTACCTCTCCCAGGTTTTGCAGATTTTACAATTGTTCTGTACAGTGAAGAAACCCACGAGCTATAAGAGCTGATGAAACAAAACTCTGGATCAGACATAAGGTGTGTGTTTCTAACAATGTGAGATTTGCATTCCTGTTTTTCCTCTAATGCTTCTATTCATCTTAGATCATCGGCTTTGCTTTCTGTCTTATCCGTTAGTCACACTGACTTGGCATTTCTAACATGCTTCTATAGGGACAAACATTCCTACTACCTTCAGGGCTCATCCAACCTCTTTATATGCAGTGATAACTGCTGGGGGTAAGCAAGAAAGAGGATTCACCAAACACTTCCCTTCCCTTCCAGAGAAAACTCTCTTGTGAATAAAAGCTGCCAATTCCTTTAGTAATGTTTGCAGCCTTTTTTATAAGCAAACCAGCTGAAAGCATTGTTATTTGAAAAATATTCATAGAAAGGAAGAAGCATCTACTTTTAACGGGAATAAATATTCAGGAGATTATTCACTCTGTACCAGTTTTTTAAAAGCCTTTTTATTATTCTCCAAATATATTGGGGGTGGGAAGGGGGGAAGGAAGAACATGGTGTTCACAGATAACATGAATGTAGTTCATCTCCTAAGTATGATGCTTAGGTTATTATGACAAATAACACCATGTGATCACTCATATGATGAAGGCAAAAAATAGCTACCATAGCTATGAGTTTGCACATTTAGTACAAGTTAGAATTTATTTTTGATGAGACAAATACAGACTGTGTGTGTCAGTCTAACATTGTCTGATAAATAGCAGTTGTATCCAAATATTTGGCACAGGGAGCATGAACCCTGGAGTAGGCTTAATGTGTGCCTGTTTGATTTTATACGGAGCCTCCATTTTTCATTCCGGCTCCAGACAGAGACTTCCCAAAAGAAACCAACTGAAATAGCACCACAGAGAAGTATTATCTCCCACCCAGGTGCTGATTCTCCTTCATTACACTAATCAAGCTAATCTCAGAGGGTTCATCTACAGAAGGTTGGAAATGAGATGAGTATCCAGGATTCGATTCCCTTCTTTATTAAATGGGAATCAAACCCATCCACCTCAGAAGCTGTACCCTCACAGCAGGATCATGGGAGAGATACTTTCATAATTTTTATCCTTAGAAAGCCATAAACAAAGCTGGAAAGTAAGCCAGCAAGTATTACTTCCTAATCTAGTGATCAAGACGGCCACTTCGGAGGAGGGAGTCTATGAAATAGGGAGGGCCATGTACCCAAAGGTTCACATATTCTATGTGAAATTGGTCATAAGGCAAAATGCATTAAGCAGGTCTTCTCCTTCATCAGCTTTGTCTCCTTAGGCTACAGTATTATGGGCCTCTTACTCTGCTCTTATAAATTTTCAGTGATTGTATGGACATTGCAAACAAAGAGGATTGGAAACAAAGAGGAGCACTGGCTAATTCTTCTTTTACTGCCCAGTAATGTTATAGATGTGGGAGGGAAGGAGGGAGCCCCAAATCAAAACACCCTAACTACCACTTCAACTTTCAGAAGTGGCTTTAAATAAAAGTGGTCTTGGTCCATTCTGCCTTTGTTCAGCTGAAAGTCTCTCCAAAGTGTGAGGCAGGCATGTAAGTTTTTGAAGAGGCAGGATTTCAGAGGTTGGATTCGCAAAACCTTTCTCATGGGCTGCTTTTTGTGGATGTCAGTCTGAAACATGTAACTGCCCATAAACTAACTCTGTAGATATCGCTGAACACAAGGCAGGACAGACTGTTCCTGTGGCACATCAACAACAAAATAAACTAACATATTCCTCCTGGAATTGAATGGAAAAGATACAATTCCTGAGCCCTAGAAACTGCATGGATACCCACCTGTTCAGGTCTGCCAATAAATGGGTATGCACTACATTTCTATAGTAAGTCAATGATTCAAGGGACAGAAAGCTGCGAGAAGGAACTTTTGCTTCTACTTGAGAAAACGAAGGTCAGTAACATTCCTGCCGGGCTGGGATGCAGAAAGGGAGGAGTCTACAGCAGGAACCTGGAACAGTGTAAAGACGCTGCCAGACTGAATCCTTCTCAGTAGGTTGCGTGGCGTGACAAGGTTGTAACTGAGGTGCAGAGCAGGATCTTTGAATAAAACAGCTCTCTAAAGTTGCCTACTTTTGTGTCAACTGCAATCATTTGTTCTTTTGTTTTTTCTTCATCTCTCTATTACTGTCTTTTTTTTTTAGCTACCTCTTCTTCTTTCCTCTAGAGATGACCTCTTCTCTACTCCTATCTTTTACTTTTCCTGACCCAGAGACTTCTCCAGGCAGACCATATTCCTGGCTGCAGGATGTCTGCAGAGGATGGAGCAGCTGAGACATATAAGAAGTGGTTATTGTAGTGAGTCTACTTACAATGGCAACCATTCCTACAACATCTCCCTGCTCTTGGGTGAGCTTTTAGATATTTTTCCCCTTAAGCTTCCTCTGTAGAACAAAATCCCAGAACAAATCCTGGGTTACTGCATAACGCTTGTGCCCAGATGTCTGCTATTGCCTTGAGTGGTTGGCCACAAGCAGTGCACTGCAGGAGAAATCGCCTGTGGCAGTAATGGCACAAACCCAATAGGTTAATGATGCTGAGGTAGAAACTTGCCAAATACCCTGTGATTCTGCATACTACCTGGAAATGCAAAGGCAGCTAGGAATCAAGGCATTCCTCAGTCTGTGAAACAAAACATTTTTTGTTGAGCATTTCCATTCTGTATCAGCTGTTTTAATAAGCGTGGTTGAATGTTTGCTCCTCTCAGCTCTCACAACACCATCAACTTGAAGGTTTAGAGACCTGTGGTGGAAGGAAGAGGAAACACCGTAGCTCTTTAAGAGCCCTAAGTAGGACACATCTGAACGCCTTTGGTGAGGTGAGTGGGGAGTGCAGTTAACTGGAAGGGTCATACAGCAGCCTGAAAAAAGTCTAGAAAAAACTGGTTTGGTTAGAAGTTGTGGAATAGAAATTTCTAAAATTTTCATTTTAGAAAAACAGTCTATGTAAAACTGACTTGTAGCTGCATGGATCATGTTTAGAAAATGGAACAGTGATAGAAGACAAGGAGGCTTAGGCACACTAAGAAGTCCACCTAGGTCCAAAATATCACCAGCCATTTATTACCTTGAGCAAAATGTGCATTACACTTTCATAGCCCATTATGTTTGTAGTGCACTCAAAATGCTGTCAGTCCTGTCTCTCCCTCTCTTTCCCCGTCTCAGTTACAGGCTGGGCATCTGCATGGGTTTGCAGCTTCTGTCCTTTGTGGGCTGCTTCGGAGTTTGTGCAGAAAAGGGATGTTAGCCCTCCTCGGCTCTTTCATCTTCTCTGGAGTGACACCTTTTAGTGCTATCCATGTTGTGGCAGTGGTCTTGTGGAGCAGTAGCAGGACTTCCAATACTACTAATTCTTTGAGGGAGCGTTTTTTGTAGCATTGGAAACTATTCTTTGCATCACCTTCTTTAACAGATACTTGTCCATTTTGGCATTCCCATGGCAGTCATTGCAGCAGAACCTGTCCATTCTTTGCCTGTGGTTTCTCCATAGTTTCTGCCTGGCTGTCAACATAGCTTTTATATCTTGAGGATATGGGATCAAAACTAGGATGTATCTGCAAGTGCATCAACATTTAAATGGGAAAATGAGATGCCATCAGCATGATGTCTTAGAACATTAGAGGTCACTGGAGCAGACAGATCACTCCATATGTGAGTCTATCATAAGATGCACAGGGATAGAACAAAGGTCTAACAACATGGATATTTAGGGAGAGTATTAGGTGCAGGACAGTTACAAAAGTAACATTCTCAGTTCCAGAAATCAGTGGTTTAAAGACCTCCTGATTCAAATAGCAGCAGGAGAATTGCACAAACCCAGAAAAAATACCCAACATCTGCTTGCATTTTGGTAACTACAATGTTTTGATTCCATTTCTAAAAATTATGCTCATCCCAAAGCATGACTCCTTTTCAAAATGAGTATTCCAGCTCTCTAAAGCTCTCTAGTCTTTGACTTTTTTAGGAAAATAAAACATAAAAGATGATTGAATTTGGAAAGTTTTTAATTTAAAAAAAAAAAACAACCATGAGAAAATCTATGTAACCAGCCCATACAGCAGCCTCGAATACTGGGACTGCCAGCTCTCAAATGGAAATTATTCGCATTTGTCTGAGAGGTTGTAGCTACTTATTCCTAGTTCAAAGCAAGGGAAAATTTGGTTGTAGCAATACATGATCCTAGCAAGTCACCTCACATGGATGGAAACGCATGTATCTCTAGGCTAATATAGCAAAATTGTATTACGGTCATATATCTAGTCAAGTAGTAGAGGGGAAGCCATATGCCGTTACATGAGACGCCTGGACTTACACGACTAGAGAGTAACTGAGTTCAGGATGGAGGGTGGCAGTAGCAGACTGCCAGAAGACTGTATGTGACTAGTGGCCCGCCAGCTGCCCAAAGGCCATGGGGAAAGAGGGTGGTGGGTGATGATGTAGACAGGACGAATTGTTTGACAGACCCGGGGTTCTTCAGCCCCTCACAGGCTATTGCATACACAAAGTAAAATGGCTTAGTTAAAGCTACCAGAGAACACAACCACAGCTCATAAAATGAGCATTAATCCTTCTGCAGTCTCCCTGGCTGCAGAGCAGCAGCTTCTTAAGATATGCTAACTCGATCACTTGAGATCTTCTGTCCATCTCTGTAATTAATATATCTCTAACATGACCAGTGCTAGTGTTTACCCAGTTCTTTAATTCTGAAGAAAGAAAATCAAATGTCCCTCAGTAAACTGCATGGCTATCTGTCTTCAAATCAATCTATTTCAAAAGAACTACATAGAATTATTTTAGTAGAACTCCAAAGGGAAAAACATTGGGGAAGCAATCGAAGTTTAAGAAGCAGCTTACTGTTCATGAGACATTATGAAGTTTGTTCACTCTTTCTTGTCATTTTCGAGAACAGTTGTTGCTCAGATCGAAATTGGAGGTCACAAAATTGTTTTGAATTTGAAACGGAAAAACAGATACTGAATGGAGCCCGAGGCTTGACTGAATACCTCTTATATCAGAAAGAGTTTAAAAATTCAAAATCTATTGCCTTTTAAACTTTATTTTTAATCTGAGCAATCAATGCTTATACCTCATCAGAAGACCAAAAGCTGATGTGAACCATGACGGTCTGTTTTAACATTGTCAGGCTATGAGAAAATATACTGTGTACATATTTTATCCCATGATTAACCAGTCTCACAAAGAGGATAAACATAAAGATTTTGTTTTAATCAGTCTGCTTATTGTCATATTTTCTCATCATTTTGGAGGGAAAAAATAGCAATTTATGCCAGACAAAAGTTTATCTTTTTTTTCCTTTCCATTGAAGAAATTCATGTTAATTATTCTTCTGCACCTGCCTAATGGGGCTGAAGTAATTCAATTGTCATATTGTTGTAGATTGTTGCTTTGTGTAATGTATCACCCCTGCTGTTTCACTTAAAAAAAAAATTCTATACTCCTCCATTATTCAGCAAGGCCTAATGATTATTCCAGCATTTGTACATGCTGCACTGTTGTTTCGATTTTAATTGGCTTCACTTTTTTAATTAAGTACATTGGTTTTAACGGTGTTGTTGACATGCATGGTTTTGTCTTTATCAGTATTTGCTTCCATTTTCATTCTGTATCTATTGACATTTTATTTAGGTCCATTCTATGGGAGTAGATAGACAGGCACTCTGCAAGGTTCATCATCTCATTTCACATATTACATTTATCTAATAGCCTGAAAAATTTGAAAATATTCTGAAAATATTAACTTAAAATATACACTGCTTTTAACAGTGCTTTTACTTTTAAACATTATGTTTGTAACAGAAATTCTCTTAATTGCTAGGATGGGCCTAATTTATCTTTTATGCAAGTTGGTTACATCATTATTTTTTAATTTTGAGTCTACCAGGAAACTTCACAAATATACTTTAGAAGCTCGTTTGAGTTGGCTTTACTTTACAGCTTAAGAAAAAAGAAAAAAGCTGTGTTGTTAGAAGATTTTAATGCAAATACCAATCAGGTTTCTGAAATCAGATCAGTGTTGCTGAATTCTTACTGTATTGGGTTTGTGTGACAAGGTTTTGGTAGCGGGGAGGCTACAGGGATGGCTGTTGTGAGAAGCTGCTAGAAGCTTCCCCATGTCTGATAAAGCCAATGCCAGCCGGCTCCACGATGGACCCGCTGCTGGCCAAGGCTGAGCCCATCAGCAACGGTGGTAGTGCCTCTGGGATAACATTTAAGAAGGGGGAAAAAAAATGTGCAACTGTAGCAGAAGAGAGGGGTGAGAATATGTGAGAGAGTCCACACTGAGGGGATTTGCGAATCTGAGTCACTTTTCCCTCTCCCGTAGGTGGGACGAGGCAAGGAGTCCTCCCCCCAAGGGGGAAGGAGAGGCAGAAACAATGTGTGATGAACTGACCACAACCCCCATTCCCCGTCCCCCTGCGCTGCTTTGCGGGGAGGAGATAGAGAATTCGGGAGTAAAGTTGAGCCCAGGAAGAAGGGAGGGGTGGGGGGAAGGTGTTTTAAGATTTAGTTTTTATTTTTCATTATCCTACTTTGATTTTGATTGGTAATAAAATTAAACTAATTTCCCCAAGTCAAGTCTGGTTTGCCCGTGACGGTAATTGCTGAGTGATCTCAATGTCCTTATCTCGACCCAAGAGCCTTTCGCTATCTTTTCTCTCCCCTGTCCAGCTGAGGAGGGGAGTGATAGAGCGGCTTTAGTGGGCACCTGACACCCAGCCAGGGTCAACCCACCACACTTACAATGAAGAAGTTTTAGCTTTCCATGGGATAATTTTTCTTCTAAACCTCAAACAAATTTTTGCTAAGTCCTTGGACGTTGTTCCTGCAGCCTTTCAAAACACCTCAGTTAACTGATTTGTCATAAACACTATCCCTTATAAGCACAGCATTAAACAAAGTCTTCCTGCAGAATTTGTTCAGCTCTTCTTCCCCTCTGGCCCCAAGTCTTGAAAGTATACTTCATCAGTTATCACAGAACAGGATGATAAAGAAAATGGACCAGAGAGGAAATAATTTCTAATTAGGATTATTTAAACACGAGTGGCAGACATTGTAGAGGTTGAGAAATCACTCAATGCAAAATTAAAAGTAAATCAGAATAAAATGACCCTCTTGCACTATTTGTACAGGTTTTAAACCCAAGCCTGGCTTAGTCCAGCTGACAGATGTCTTATATTAGTGAGGAATTTGCGCAAGGGATGCCATGACTGTTTTGTCTGTGAAAATGGTATCAGGCATGCCAGAGAGAGGAGCAATCTCCATACCCTCCTCTCTGCAAAACCCACTGACCCAGCACTGGCTGTGATTGAAACATGACTTTTTTCTCCCTGGAGCTGTGTTCAGACCTCCTGTGTCATGGTATGTCTGCCTCGGTGCTATTTGCTGAGCTTTCATTCTAGAAATGGCATGACTGAGAGAAAACCCACAAAGTACCCATAAAGCATCTTATTAGTGGTGTAAGAAGCCAATTCCTATGAGTCCAGATTGGGCCATACACTGCTGACCATGAGAAGAGTAAACAGAAAGGAAAAGAGAAAGGAAGAACTTCTGTGTAAAATAAAACACAAAGCACACCACTAAGGAAAACGTAACAGCCAGTTTCCATACAGCTTTGCTTCTCCTTGTTTATGTGCATTCAACATCATATTTCATACACAAGAGGAGCTTATTGACTCCAAGAATTTACAAGCCATAATTCACTTCTTTACAAACTGCAAGATTAGCACCCTCCCTCCTCCATCCCCTCCCTGGGATTCTTCTCTTAAAATGTTTAAGTTTTGAGATTTTACAATTCAATTTCTAGCTTTCTCTGTCACAAAAAATGATGTTTTGGGTTTTCAAAATTGTTTCCGAAAGCTCAGATTCTCGTCTCCTCAGATTTGCAGGACCTCGTGTTTCATGAGAAAGGTTAAAATCCATGTGATCAGTGACAAAAATTGGGTCTTTTGATGCTGTGTGATCATAAATGTGGAGGCTTTCTGGACATAATTTCAGTTCTACCTGCAAAACAGTGAATCTCTTAAAGTGTTCACCTGCGGGGTCGTCAATAACTGAAATGAGCCAGTGCTATTGTACACATACTTTAAAAATGGGCCAATACACAATTTAAAACTGCAAGATACTGAAACATTTATTATGCAGCAGAAATGACACATAGATAGCAAGACAAAAAATAAATCTCAACTGTGAATGATTGCTAACTGGCCAATAAAAATCAACTTTCCTCACCAAAGGCACTAATATCTACCCCAGGGATTTGGGGAGAAACTGGTATGTATTTAAAGAAGCCACAGCAAGGAGAATGGAAATGGAGCTAAACCAATCTAGAGACTGAGGGAAAAATCTCAGGGAATGTCAGTAAGATGATCTGTGAGGCAGCTAGAGGACTTAAGCAAAGCAGAGACCCCCAGTTCTGCTGAAGGAAGAAAACAGAGACGAACAGTTGGCTTCCATTGAATGTGCGGAGGAGTTCAAGTTGTCTTTGGCCATCCATGCCAAGGTAAGCTTGAAAGCCCTCCAGGGGAATGTAAAAGAAATTATAGTGTGTTTTTCCCTCCACTCCCGCCTCAAAGAGTTAAAAACCCAGGGCCTCTATACAATCATTTACACTGCTAGAGCAGGACCCATCTTTGCAACCACTGTTGTGCTTTTTGCTCCGGGAATATTTTGAGATGTAGGGGTAAACAAAAACTCTACTGTCATTTTATAAATGTTAAGGAAATATTGTGATTTGATTTAACGCTCCTCCTGGAGCACGTAGCAAGGCATTGGTGATAGGTTGCATTCATTTCTTTTACCTCATGTTTTTGCAGTTTCCTTGGCCTTAGGAACACGAAAGTGAGTATCAGGTTATGGCCTGCAAATCCAGACACCAACGTGACAGGCTTAAATATTAAAAAATATTTAAGCAAGTAACGCTTGTAACAACAGCAAGTACAGGACTTCAGGCTTTCCCCTTGAAAGGCTGGTCAAATGAATCACATCAGGCAAATAAAAATAGAGAGCACACTGTCAATTATCCAGGTTGTTGCAGTGATCATCTTGTATTTCTGAAACATTTCTCCTCGTCCCCAATTTAGCAACTTGACAGGGCTATTGCATTTTCGTTCTGATGTCAGGGATTCATGTGCAGGAGCAGGTGGAGATTCGGGGGCTAGTCGAGGGGGGGCTCTGCAGCAGCACCCGAGGCGTGCTTCCCCCGGCAGTGCCAGGGCAGGGGGGTCAGCAAAGGTAACCCCCTGGCTGGGGTGCAGGCTCTGCTCTCAGACTCCTGCCAGCAGGTACCTGATTCAGGCCAACCCACAGCAATCCCCACAGGGAGCAGCGCAAGCCGCTGATGTGCAGCAGGAGGAGATGGGGATTTCAAGCTCCCCGCTCTCCCCAGCCAGAGCAGGGTCCCTCAGACATCTACGCCTCCGCTCAGTGAGCTACGGTGTCTAAAGCTGCGCCCACTTTGATGCTCTGCACACAGGGCTGTGCAGCCGGGCGAAGGCAGCCAAGTGATTTTGAGCCAAACTCCGGGAGAGCCAGCTGCCACCTGCATCCACGGAGCAGGGGAAGCTGTGAGTGCGTCTTTACCCTGATTTTGCTCAGATGCAGTTGAGCTCTTCTCCTCCTCCACCCCTAAGCACAGCTCCAGCCCCCTGCTCTCAGGCCTCCTTGCCTAAGTACACAGCAAGACTCACCCCTCCACTACAAGCCACCCCTGGTCCTGCTAGTCCTTCCAGTCCTCCCAATCCTTGAACAAATTCCCATTTTTTCCAAAATGTGTCTTAAGGAGCATCTTCCCTTCTCTAAACTTCCTGTGCCACCCCTTGGATTGCTGGAGCACTGCAGCTCTCCCTCAGCTCTTCATCCACACCACTATCCTTCCCTTCACCATCACCATCCTCTCCGGGGCTCGCTGGCACTTCTGACACTGCCAGTGAGCTCCGGAACAGACGTGCAGCACCAGGAAGCAAAAAAAGAGGCCCACAGCTCCAAAGCTTCAGCACAAAGAGGACAAGCCCTTCTGCGTGCAGTAGTAAAATGTCCGTGTGGTTTCTGGCTGAAATATCAATTCAGTGGGCAAGAAGTCTGGATCATGGGTATCTATCCAGATGGACTTGTCAGGAAAGCAGAGCAGCAACTCAGCGGAGCAGGGTCATAGAAAAACAGTAGTAGCTGATTTAAGGGAAAAAAATCCTACCCTATTAAGGTTCATTCTACTGAACTTGCAGATGGAATTCAGCAAATGCAAATTTTTTAAAATTATTTTAATACTGCTTGAAGTTTAAATTACAGCACAAACTTTACTATGGAATTGCTCTTGATATCTAGATAATTATATACTGTCTGCGTCTCTCGTATTTTTTGCATGTTGATAACTTACTACTGTTTTGTTGTAACCTGATCATTTTCCTAGAGTTTTACTATTTATAATTTATAATGTTTTTATTTCATAGAGAAAATATTATACTATTATGTGCTGGACTGAATCATATTTTTAAGCTTCAGCAATTTTCAGTGCTTAAAATTAATTAAATACAATGCATTCAAAGACACAAATTCCAAATGGTACTGAATGATCTTTTAATGTTAACTGTGTGTTTTATAGACTTATTTTCCTTGTATGTACTTGAAATATTTTATTGTTTTCTTTTATTATTGTTTTTATGTGATTTCAAAACAATAGATTCCTTGGCCCATTGTCTTATAAATTAGATCAGCATACTATTGCTATAAATATTGCAAGTAAATACTGAATCTCTGTTCATATAAATAGATCAGCATTTCATTTATAGTTTACAATTCTATTACCATCCATTAGACTTTCGACATGGAAAATTTTATCTCAGATCCATTTTTTCATCCATTCAACTAAGGAAATCGTATAAATATTATGCCGTGTTCTTCTACACTATGTTTAAACAAATAGGTTATTATTTTTTCAAAGGACTCATTCTTAGTAGTGTTTGCTGTTCCATTTTCATGTGTTTCTGTAAGCACTAATGTATTTTATTAACTTTTAAAATCTCCGAAATCCTTCATAACTCCTACTGCTTGCTCTTAAATGCAACCAACACTATTTTTAAAGAATGGTAGACATAATATGCTTACTTTATTGGAAGTCTATTTATAATTTCCTTCAAGGCTGAATCAAACTTTTGGAAGTTTAATTTTCAAGAGGGCCACACAGCAAGATTTTAGGGACACATTCCTGGTCCTTGCTGTCAAAGCCAAATTTTCTAGAAGCCTCACACTGTATCTAGGCACCTAACCAGCGGGCACATTTTCCAAAGCGCATTGGCGTATTTTCACATCAGTCACCTCCCCCATTTGTAAAATACTTAGCCAGAATACACTTTATACCATGATAGTATGCATGGCTATCTTGTGCGATGAGCTCATTTGGCCACTTATTTTGTTGTCTAACTGAGAACAGAGCTCCTTAACAAATTCTGTAGAGCTGTGTAATGTGTGCAGCTAGGCTTGCCTCCTGTGTTGGTGAGGTCCTCTAGGTCACAGTTGCATGTTTGTTTTCTCCATCCAGTGGGTAATTTGGTTTTTAATAATGTTTTTGACCCCATTTGCAGATTGCGTGCCACAACTAGGAAGGAATGGGCCCTGCAGTAAGTAATTAAGTCTGCAGGAGCAGGGCTGCTTATTTTTCATTGCAGCAGATAATCAGAATGCTGTTGCTCAAGTGTAAAATGCAGAAATTAATGATCCTATATAATACAGATTAAAGCTTTCATTTTAAAAACTATCAGTGCAGAAGAGCAAAAGTAGGGAGCCCTGCACCCACTTTGGAATTTCAATGTATGATATCTCTAACATATTTGGAGAAGCTGCCTGAATACAAACCAGAACAAAATTCAATCATGTAACAGTTTAAATAAATGATCAGATCAGAACTCTTAACTATGCAGCCACCCTTATTGCTACTTAGAAAAAGGCGTTGTTGAGTCTAAACATTATCCAGTAGGTTTTGTAACTTTCAAGTTTTTATGGGTTTAATAAAGCAGAAAGTTCATTTTCCATAAGTAGAATAAAATTGTGCGTTACAAAGAACAGAGAACAAAGATAACGTTTTTAACTCCTTAAAAGGCTTGGCTTCCGAGAAAAAGACTATTTTTCTAGAAGAGTAACATATTACTCTCAATCCCACAAAACTTCTTTATGTATGTGCACAGGCATCTAGAAACTAGATGTGTCACTGCCGCATTGTAGTGAGTAGTCTTACAGCATGAAAGCAGATTGGGATCCCATTTTGCCAGGTGCTGTACAAGAAGAAAGCATGGCGATATAGTATAAATAGTAATTGTACATACAAAGAGATCACACCATATTTCTGTTTGTTCTGGATTGAGTGCAGATGACTTACAAAGGCTGTTAAAGAGGGAGATTGGATAAAAGCATATGACATGCATAAGCCACAGGTGATAAAGAATTCAGAAATAGGAAAATACTCATTTCTGCAGATTTTTTTTAAGTGATGAAGAAAAAATGGAGAATTTTAAATGTTTTCTCTACACCAGACAGAAAATATTCTCAGATCGATAAATCGTTCAATCAGTATCTTGAAATACCTGTAATATCCCCACAATTTAGGGAGATGTCTGAAGAAAGAAAGGATATTTCTTCGTTTCCTGTATTATTTAAATACCAGTAGTCATAGACCATTTTTCTGGGGATCATATTTTTAGACTCTCTTTCACTTCTCTGACTAGGCTTACTGGAACTCTTTAATTCTATAAAGTCATCATCTTTTTATTTCACAAAATAAAGTGTGAGAGTTTCCCCTTTGCCAAATGTCTTTGGGTAGTCCTTAGTCCTATTGCCCTGACCCAAAGAGGATTGGACATGATCCTGCTCTGAGCCAGCACAGGCTTTTGCCTGTGCAGAACTCATTGCAAGGACGGGCCCAAAGGGAATCTCCCCACTGCACTGACTGACCTTTAGATAAGAAACTTCATCCTTGTTCCAGTCTCTCATTTTTGTCTGGAACTACTTAGAGAGGAACAAGAGAATGAGAGAACCTTACATATAAAAATGGTTTGTAAATGACAGCCTATCCTTTTGCCATGTAACAATTTCTCAGTCATAATAACAGTACACATCTTTTTCTTTTCCACCAGAATAACTGCATTTACCTTGCCATTAATAATTCACTACATAATCACTGTGGATTTGAAGAAGAGAGGATGAACCCTACGAAGAAAAGAATCTGACACCTACAGTCATGTACTTCTTCTCACCAATAGACCTCATAAATGGCATTTCGTGCTACTTTGCTGTATACACAAACTCTAAAAACAAGATGAATAACACTCAGATAGAGACTAAATCTGGAAGCAAGGTAGATACATATACGTTTATACCTTTTTTTAGCTTTAACCTTCATCTTCCTGATCTACTGATGATCATTTTGTTTTGCAGAGTTAGCTGGTGACAAAACTAATGGAAAGTCATTTCTCACATGGACTCCCCCCCCCCCCCCCCCCCCACTGCTCATTCTGCCACTGTGATGTCTGAAATTCATTTTTGCCTGAAATTTACCATTTTAATACAATGCTAAACTTCAGTAGGAAACCATCTTAACACATCTAGAATGGTGTTTCTTGCACACAATGACCCTATCTCTGTACATATTGCCTGACTCAGGATAAGAACAGACATCTCTTCCACAATTCCTGTATCCATTTTACTAGCCCTGAAAGGTCGAGGCATTGGTCTTGGCTTATACATCAAAATGCTGAGAGCTTCATTATACTTATGTGGTCTACTGTGAGCTCATGATTTTGCCGTGATGAACTTGGTAGCAAAAGAGCACCAATACCATACTCTTCAATTTTCCCTTCAGCAGCAACACTACAGCAGGCTTTGCTTTGTGCGGCGCGATCAATTCAAGATTTGCGTGCAGGGTTCTGTAGGTCAAATTCGATTGCTGAAATTCCAGAGTGTTGAGATGTCAGAAAAACTGCAAACCACATTTTGAATGTTATTAATGTACTCACCCTGAACACCGGGCAATGAAAAACGTGTGGCTATTGAAAGCACATTTTTAAATTTCTATTTCTTTAAGGGAAACTTGGTAAAAAGGCAAAGAGGAGTTTAAAAAAAAACTACAAATGCAACATTTAATACAGAGTGCATTGAGCCAAATTCAGCTCTGGTTCAAATCCACCACGTTACAGAAAATGTTGTTTGCATGATATTTTCAATCAAATTCAGAAGGAAAAAAAAACAATGTAAAGAATAACACAGACAGTCCGGCAATATCTGCAGCTCTCTGAACCAGACCGTCGCATATACAAGTTCAGTCCTGAGCAAAAACTGTTATCACCTGCCTCAGACAGTATCGGCTTTACTTATTCTGAGACCAGACACAAATTATCTCGAAAACCTGGAATATCTGGAAGACCCCTTCCTGAATAAGCCTCACACCCACAGAGAAGGCACCATCCAGAATGTGGCAGAACTTGAGTAACTGAACTTCCCCAGCACATGCTATATACATCGTTATGGGAGCGGAACTGCTTCTTGGGGGAGGTTCAAGATGAAGGGGGTCAGCAGCTTGAAGGAGAAAGTAGAGGTCTGGGAACAGGAAGGTGAGGGAGGAATATGGGGAAAAACTGAGACTCCTGTACCCCAAGGCAATGGGCAAGGGAAATGGACTGTGGGTTTGAGAAGAAGAAAGAAAAGAAGAGATCCCCTCCCATATTTCTCTGAACCATCACCACAAGCACCTTTAATCCCACTGACCCTTTTGTTTCACCAGTACCTGCCCACCCTACTCAGATAGACCTTCCCAACTCTTTACCTCACTCCAGACATCCAAATCTGTCACTGCCCCTTGCACTGAGAATCTGCTTTGCCACCACATGGAAGTTAACTTTGTCTGTACTACCGAGAAGCCTAAGGGAAGATCCATTGGTAGGGAAAACCTAAATACCGAAGACAGCTATAGTTTTGAAACATTGAGGAAATCTCAGAGGGCTTTTCAGAGCATTGCCTGCCAGCTTTCATAGAAATGGCTGAGATCTTCTATTCTGGACACTCACAAGGCTGCAGTGTTTGGTCCCACTTGCAGCTGTTCCCAGAGCAATTTAAGTCTTACGAGCCTCAGAAGAGTCCAGACACTGCCCTGGCTTGGAATCTCTCAGTGCAATTTTGTGTGAAGAGGCAATTCAATAAAACCTTCTTGGGAAATGAAATTCCTGTTTCACAATCTCTCCTGAATTGAGTACTGACCCCATGGACCTTCTTATGGCTTACCCTGCCCTTTCCCCAGGCCGGGGCCAGGACGGCCCTCTGGGACTCCATTCTGACTCTGTGCAGGCACCTGACAGTGCACTTGGGCATGAAAACACAATTTTGCACAGTGTTTTTAATACCTTCCGCAGGCCAAACTCCCCTCAGCTTTGCTCATCCTTCCCTGGTGGCGTACTGAAGGTGTTTTTGTTTTCAGGAAGGCAGGTCGCTCTCTGCTTCATTTCCCCTCAAGGTGAACAGCACAGGTACTGCTCCTTGAAAACATCTGAAACTTAATCTGTCGCAGGATTCCCACCATCAGCCCCCTCAGGTGGCTCATATCTGTAGCTGAGAGATTGCCTGCTTGCTTATCATTCCCATACAGCCCTGCCTTGGAAAACCGACTCGCTCTGGGTGGAAACCATTTGTTTGTCCACAAACGGTCCACTTGAGATGATTAACAGCCCTCTGCTGTTACTCCTGGCTTAGGGTTAATTCAAGATGATGCAAGGAAATCTCAAACAAACAGAGCTTGCAGACTGAGACCTAAATCACAGAGCCCAGGCAGAAATCCTAAGCTGCAGACAGCACTTCCCAACCTCCAGCAGCCAACCCTGCAGTGGGAACAGAGAAGGGGTGAGGAGCCCAGGAGCCTGCTCAGCCACCTGCAGACCCAGGGACATGGGCACTGGGGGCTCCTGGCTGCCGGGCAGCATATGAGGAAAACCTCGGAGTTTTGTTATTAGATACCATATTAGATACTATTAGATTCCATACATTTGTTTTCCTGTTCAACTAATATTCATTCTTCTTGGTGTCACCCAGAATCTCAGCCTAAGGGAGTAGGAGAGCCACATTTGTGCCTCTATGCTGGCTGTCAATGCTCCGCCAAAAATCTAGCGCTCTCTTTCATTCAGTGTCATCGAGTCCAGCAGCAGCTGGGCTTCCACTAAGCACAATGTGCTCACTGCTCTGCCTGCAGATAACCCTACACATACTCGATCCTTTATTTTAAAAGACAGATTTATCTGTCTCTGTGTGTGTGTGTGTGTGTGTATATGTGAGACAGTCAAAGAAAATACCAGGACACCTTTTTTCTTCTTCTTTTCTTTTCTTGTCTTTTAGTACTTTGAAAGAAAATCCAAAATAATTTACTGGTGCCTACTTTTTACTGTTTCTTCACTGACAATAACAAAGTTCTCGTTAGACCCATGAATGGGAGGTTATATGGTTTTTGCCAGAGGCTGGCAAATCAACCTCTTTCAATTTTAGTTGGAAATGTGAGCTAAACAGGGTTTCTTTGTTAGTTTTTTTTTCTTAATACTATATCAGCCTCGTTTTTTAAAACCTCATCACATTTTTGTACAAGGGGAAAAAGTAAACTCAGCTTTTCAGCTGAAAGACATGGATATCATTTGCAAAAATGAAAAGAGAAGCCAGTTCATACAGCTCACCACCTTGCACAGCCGTTCATAAAGTGACCACTTTAAGACACTCTCAGTGTCTTACCATATGTGTCAGTCACACCATATGTGAAGGGGATTTACAAGAGAGAAAACATTCCCTGTGCACTAAAATTCAACATCTTTCACTAACATTTCAGGTTGTTTGAAATTGTTCCAATTTCCATTATCTTGTACAGTCACAGCATTTAGAAACAAGAAAGATTGGAGCAAAATGCAAAGGAAGTTAAAATGTCAGAGGTCCCCAAAATAAAAGCAGTGTAAAACAAAGAATATCAAGTGAAAAATCTCAGTAAGCTTTCTGCACAGCAGTTACAAATGAGGTTTCATCAGGCAGTTTATGTAGCCAAAGCTGCTCTTATCACTTGGGGGGTTTTTTTGCTTTTATTTTTCAGTGAGCTGGAGACCAATCCTAATTCTAACAAAACTTTAATGTGTATGTGTGACAGAGGAAGGTCCTGAGCATGTTACATTTCTTTTAGGCAGTTTCATCAGTCTATTAGAGCAAAGACAGAATTGCTAAATTGTCAAAAAGATGCCAGTTTTGGGCTTCCGTAGGATAAGCCAGTCCTTTCAATTAGGACAAAACCCACCACTACATAATAGTCTTTACAGGCTCATAAACTACCCTACCACCCAAGATGTTAACAAGCTGGCATGTTTTGAGCATCAAAGATAGAGAGGAAACTGTGTTTACATGTTTGGCACAAAAACTAATGAGGAAAGTCAATTGGCCCTTTGTCTTGAGGGTCTGAAGAGCTGCGCTCTAATGTTTGGTTTCTTGGTTGGCACTTGTTCAAGTAATCACTCGTGGCCTGACAAAGCAGCACTTGTGTTTTATTAGTGGCCATGCTGAACTCTCCTGCCTGGGCTGTGTTGTCTCTCAATAGAGTGCTGCACCAGAGGGCACACTTATTTGAAAACACTAAATCAGAGCATGATGATCTTTGCCCGACAAATACAACCAAGAGAGCAGAAAAAAATGTTGACAACAGCTCTCCTTTTGTTAGAGAAAGTGAGGAAACAACAACTGGCGTGTGTGTGTGCACACGTGTAAGAGCAGTCCTGAAACACCAGTGACAAAAACAGCAAAACTTTGTTCCTGCAATGAGACGCTCAGAGCCAACTGCATTCGCTCCATCCTTGAGAACAGCACATCGGCAAGGCTAAAATTCATGTTGCTCACAAATGGGAGAGCAGACATAGCATTTTTAATGTGTTGGGTCAGTCTGGCACAGGTGACAAAGGTACAGGCTCATGAAGAAGTAGTATAGTCCAAAGAATTTGAAAGTCACTGTTTCATCTACTTAAGCCAGGTAAAAGGCAAACCCTGGAGAGTCGGGCTTCTTTATCTGATAAAACTCAAACCTTCAACTTTCAAATACTTTAAAAAGCACAAACTTGTCAGCAAAATTGGGCTGAGATTCGTGATTTGGGAAATTGGACTTTCTTGTGAAACTGTTGGTACTCCTTGCCAGAAAGATGATAACAAACTTGCAAACTCTGACTCACAGCAACAGTCCCACTGACAGTAAGAGATAATTGCGCAGAGGCAAATTAACTGTTCCACTTATGATGTCTGTATGTAGGAACCTTCAACAGTCTGGAGGTGGGAAAAAAAGTGTCCAGAGGGATACAAAAATGAAAAATTATGACTAAATTTAAGATCCTTTATCTTGGGCTATTTTGTTCAAACCATCTTTTCCTGTCACTTAGAATCTGCTACGTAGGATGTATAGAATATATACAAGTTTTGCTACAAAGTTTCACATGCCACCTCCATTTAATTTCACTAATTTGACCAGATCATCCACTGTTAATGCAACTATCTATAGATATGTTAGATATATGCTTAACAGTCTCCAGTTTTGTAGCTCTGATCTCAGGCATTTTCTAAAGTTGTGAGGGGTGAGACAAATAGCACATAGCTTCTGTTTAAAATACATTTTTAAAGTACGAGAAAAAAATCTTATTAATTGTTGTTGCAGTGATAATTGTGTCTGAAGTGAAATAAATGTAATATTAAAGCCTTATATATGAAGAACTATTTTTTTTTCGCATTTCAGTATACGGAATGTAATTTTGAAAATTTTCCTGCATTAAATCCATGACTATTCACAGTCATACTACAATTTAAATTATATAAATGGGAAAAAAGGGAATATAATAGCGAAAGAAGTTGTGTCAGGTAAAAAACAAACAAAAAAACAAACAAACCAACCAACCAAGAATGTAGTCTCTGAGTTTTTGTAATGGTATAAAGATGCAACCATCTTCTGATGGGTTAAAACTCCCCAGGTAGGCAAGAAGATCAAAATATGGCTCGCTACACCCTTTCAAAGAAACTTGTGACACCTCAAACAAGCTGAATATTATGCACATTATAACTGAACAGTCTCTAAACTTGTCCTGCCACCAAAATAATTAACCCATCTGTGAAATCCTGTAACAATTCTGGAATCATACCTGAAGGAAAACAAATTGTGTTTGCAGTAACTATGTGTTTGAAGAATCAGTTTTTCTTAATTTTTGCGTGAGATTCTGGGCACAGTTTTTGGCTTTCAAAGACACTTTAGTTAATAAATGTAGTCTCCAGCTCAAGACGATCATCAAATTGCAGCAGGCTATATGTGGCATACACTACTGCACTGCTTGTCTAATAAAACTCCAGTGGAGTGGGTATAGTAAAGCATTTCTGCATTCAGTTAGGTCTTGGCAGCTGCCTCTTATCTGTCCAGAGACTAAACTCTGCCTCAGGAGAATACCTTGTAGGATTATTTCAG
This sequence comes from Fulmarus glacialis, assembly GCF_000690835.1. Taxonomy (NCBI): domain Eukaryota; kingdom Metazoa; phylum Chordata; class Aves; order Procellariiformes; family Procellariidae; genus Fulmarus; species Fulmarus glacialis. Next base: position 37,903 of record NW_009192157.1, on the reverse strand, counting down.
GGCACTGCAAAGGACGTGCTACTTTGACACTGTATATTCTTACTGTAGTCTTCAGGCTCCTTGGCACGGTCCTCCAACGCACCCCCTCGGGAGGTAACTCACCGTGAGTGCTGCTTTGCACTTTTCAACCTGTCCTCTCTTGAATGCTTAGGGGTTCAGGATTAAAATCCAGCTTTAGCAGGACCTAGTATCTGCCCAATGAAGATGCAAATAAAGAACTCCATAATTTTTTTGTGAACAAAGCCCAATATAGCTCTGTGTGTATATCCCCTTAAAATGTTAAAATGATAGAATTTTGGTATTTGACTCTGTTTTGGAGAACAAAATAGAGATTATTTCTCTATTCTATAGCAAAGTTTCTTTCTGTCACACAGTGTCAGGAATCAAGCAATCCCTTTAAGAGTAGTGTGGGAACTGAATGAGTAAATGCAATATATAGCTGACACTGAACCTTTTGGAAAACAGTCTCTATTACTTCAGACCTGTCAATACTTAAGTTTATCTAGGAGATCAGCAGTTTCCATATTCTGTTTTTGTTTTATCCTCTAAAATTTGCCATTTATTTCAGCAATTACAACGCATTTTTTCAAACATTTCACAAGCCTTTCCTTGTCTTAAAGGAAACAGCATAGTACTTCCCATTGGCTTAGAGATTATTATTAACTCCTGCGTTGCAGTGGTGTGAATTACACTTTAAAACATAAATAAGGCATGTAGCGGATAAAACAGCATAAAGAAATTTTCATTATTTCCTCTAAACTTAAATCCAACTGGTAATCAATTTCTTAAATTTCTGCACTTTTTGTCCCCACTCTTTCTGTGTGCTAGATGATTTTAAAATTATTCCAGTGATTTTTGATAACTGTTTATTACAGATACTGTTTGTTGGTTTACAAAAGACTAATTGCATAGTGCTTCATATGGACAGCTTAGATGCATTTCTTTTATAAATAGGAATTATACATTGATTATTGTTTCATTCTAACAATAGTAGTCAGAATTAAGTCGTGCATGTAGAGGCTCTGCTGAGAAAGCTGCATACTTGAACAATCACAAAAGATAAGAGAAATTAAATACTTTAATGCCAGCTTTAGCTATCCTCTATAAAATATACTTATTTCTTATTTTCCTACTCTTTAATTTTTTCCAAACATTTCCAGGGAAAACACCAGGTTTCTATTTTTTCATTGAAAACCGAATCTCCTATTTTCAACTGATGTGTTTATAACCTGCTAATCTGGTTCAAGCACAGACATGTGGAAATCATTTGCTTTCTGAATTAAAATTTTAAAAAATATATATCGTTGAGAGCAAGTTTTTGTGGTGCTTGTGTAGTATTAATACAAGGCAAATTCAGTAAAGGCAAAGTAAGTCCTCAGTACCTACACATATAAACATTCCTTGCTAGTACAAAACCCAAGTTTTTTACCTATAAAAGAAGGAAAACAGAATCACCCCCTTTCAATGTGAAGCTTGTAACCGAGTGTAGCTCTTTGCAATACGAGTTATTTCCTGGAAGTTAAATTTATGACATGCTTGACTAAAGTGAGTGAAGAAGTGGTATCACACTATCACACTGTGACAGATACCTATAAAGGATGCGATTCTACAGCACTGCCAGCAGAATTATGAAAAATAGGAAATGTTTTCAGGAATGGCCATTTTTACCCTAAGCCTTCATGGAGTTTGGAGACACAGGAATTTCAGTGCTAAAAAAGAAAAATATCTATTTTATCTGTGCTGTTCATGGCAATGGAAAGATAGGTTCACCATGACAGTAGAATTATGACAATACAACTCTTTCTTTAGACTTTCTTTGTTAGAAATATCTCTGTGCAGAAAAACAGATAAAGTTAGTACCAGTTTGTTTCCTAACAGTGAATCTTCTGCAACAGGGCTCTAGCCATTATTATAAATATGAATGCCTCTATGGATATATTTGTTCTTGGACACAGTTGGTAAGGTAGTGCCTGAATCAAATGAAAATAGAAATAAAATATTGCTATATCATCTGAAAATCAATGGCTCTTATGTGATAAAACAGCACTAATCTCTGGACCTAGCAAAATGGAGATATTAATGAAAATACCTCCGGTATAAAACATTATCCAATTTAATCAACTTCCACAAATATACTATTTAGTCCTTTATTTTGCAGCAATTTTCTATAAGACTTAGAAAATCTCTCTACACTTCTACAACTACCTGTTTTCAAAAGACAAGGTACCAGAACACTGATTTTCATCTAACCTTACTCAGACAAATCTCTTCTTATCTTCATTGAGAACTTGCCATTAAAATAAATATCTAAACCAAGGTGCTGAAATCTAGGCTACTAAATCCAAATATGGGTACCTAACAAAAACAACTTGATTTTCAGACTGTGACTGCCCAGAAATGCTGCTGATACGATGGAAAACAGAAGTCAGAATCTTCAGATGTTTATAAGATAATTTATGGTCTTAATTTCAAGCACTCCCATTTCAATGTTTTGAGCAATTTCTGCATGAATCTTTCCTTACATCTTTTTATTAGTTAACCATTTTTCTTTGGTCTTTTGAGCTTTGCAAGCTCGAAACATACCCTTTACTTAGGCAAATTATTTTTCCAGTGGCAGCATACTGAAGTATCCCATTCTTAATGCCAGGGCAGCAACGCAAATTCATCCAAATAAATTGCAGTTAACCATTCACGACTGGTGTAGACATGGGAGACAGACTTACTGAAGTACATATTTAAAACAGTCTTTTTTGTCCACATGGCACACTCAGAGCTTTTAAATTGAACCAAACTCAGAGCATGGCTTATCTACTTTGTTCTGCCTTTAGTTTCCTAACAGAATATGTGCTGGCGGTAAATGAGAGATATGCATGCATTCAGAAAAATATACATTTGCCAGGAAGACCTGGAGCAGTGGCTTCAGTTTCCTCTTTCTTGCAAAAGGTAATGGACTATATCCACACTGTCCCTGAAAAGACCTGGCAATGAGGTCTCAGAAATAGTAAACAGAGTGAGAATCCTCTGGCTAAGATGCCCTCGCAAAGTTGTGAGGATGGGCACAGGCTGACAGAGGCACTTTGATTCCACCAGCAGCTGCTTGGCCTTCCCACTCCTTCATCTTAATCACCCTGCCCATAGAGCTCCTCTCAATGCAAATCCCGGTGCTATAGAGGAGTGTGACACAGGCAGCTGAGGTCTTTCTTCCTCGCAAAAAGAAGGAAGTCTGTTTGTGGAGGGTCCCCTCCATGCTTGGGTGAATGGATAAGCATCGTCCCTGCACACATACTGCCCTTACTTACACCAACTGAACATCATCATTTTGTTGGTCTAGGAAAGCAGGGACCTGAACCCACACAGTTGCTTGGTCTGTCTGAACTAAGGCTTATTGTTGCATAACATATGACTCTCATCTTGAAGGATTTTAGTCTCAAATATAAGCAAATCAGACACAAGCACAACACTGCGTGTTACACAGAGCCTTAATTCTTGCACTCCCAAAGGTCCTGTACACTTTGAGAATAGCCCCAACGGACAAAAGAGCTCAGCTAGGTTTCTGAATAGAAAATCCACGTCCTGCAAGTTCGATTAAGCTAGCTAATTTTCAGTCAAACACACTAATTTCCAGACAGGTTTTTCTGATGTTTTCCCTCTGTTTGCAATTTGCATCTTTAAATAGCTTGGTGTTTCAAAGCAGCCGTGGTAGTAAGGTCACAAGGTTTTATGTTAAATAGCAACATCCTCAGCTTTTTAAAGAAGAAACAGGGAGCAGCTGATCTGATGGCGCATAATTTTCTTTCTTTCCCTTTTTCTCTTTGGGGTGAGAAAAAGGAAGGATTGGAGCTTCTTATGGATCACAGACATTTTACTCCAGAAGAAAGAGCAGATCTATAGGTCTTTGTGCTCTCGAAAGCGACACAGAATCACAGGTGTTCTTGATTATCAAGAAATCTTCTTTTTTAATGGTTTCCCCTTCTTTCCCTGAGAACAGCAGGTCATCCTTCTGGCATGAATATCTCATTTTAAGAGGCACAAAATTCAATCTTAAAAGGAAAATTTTAAATAATGTTGAATTTGAAGATTAAAAAAAATGCTTGGCAACATTCAGTATGCCAGAAAGCAGGGCTGTGCTGACCTACCCGGGGTAAACAGTGATAGTAAACAGATGTTTCTCAATTAATTCTGCCTGTGCTCTGTTTCCATATCTGAGGAACAGTGGTAACAACACAGCAAAAAAAGTGTGACACAAAGACACCTTCATTCAGTCTTTCTCCCAGTAAAATTGTGGGGGTTTTTTTCCCCTGACTTTTTTTATGGTCACACAAAGTGAATTTGTGGGCTATCGCTACCCTGAAGCAGTTTTTCATGCCTTGGGAGGCTGGCTGGTCACTGGGATTGGAAAAGCCTGAATCTCATAGCTCCGAGCAGTTTTGACAGTTGCTGAAGACACGTATCAGTAAATACTCCAAACTGAACTTAGCACTGCATCAAAGGCTCCTGAGCCGAGCTGCCCTGGCAAAGCTATTCCCAGCCCACCAGGGCTCTGGGACACGCAGCCTCACGCTGGAAACACTGCTCCTGAATTGCTCTGTGGCTCCACATCCACCAGGTTTAAAATCAGTTTACGCGCGTTTTTATCTCACAAACATACACGCACATACGTCTAAGAGGGTGCAGCAAGAAACACTGAATATCATTAAAATCGTCGCTGAAAGCAATGGCTTTTGTATAATTACATGTGTTCATACGTGTAGGTATGAATGTGGGATCTATATATCGACAGGTAAAACAAAGTTGGAGTAAATGCAGTGTTGCCTATACCTCACGTTACAACCAATACTGTGAGTGATATATCTAAAAGGCTCATGTAGTCATAAGGTTGTCAGTTTTAAAACACTGACAGGTAGAAAAATGACAAGGTACTCCTGGAGACAGGGAAAACATGCTTTGCCAGATGCACAGAGGAAGATACAGATGTTCTGACCTATGTGGAAAAAGATAAACAAAATATAAATCTCCATTTTGAAGGAAATATAATTGTAATTTTATCACTGAGGCCTCTTTGGGAAAAAATGTAGTTTATGATGTATTGCACTCTTGCTTTGCTTACAAGTCAGCATCTACAATTAAGACAAGAGAGTTGGAAAATTTAATTCAGTTTAATTCATTATATATTCTTCCCCTTCCAGAAAGCCATGTGATGTAGTAGAAGATAAGAAACCCTGTCTTGTCATTCAATATTTATTAAGCAAACTAAAATAGCCTGTTTTGTAGAAAAAAAATGCATTTTGCCTGTCATACCAGAACCTAGTGCCAGTCTGATCTGTTGTATAGTCTCACTGAACCCAGTGACTTTGAAGTATATTGTGTATACAAATGTCTTGCTGTAAGCAGTCCTGTACTATCAGCATGTGTGGAGACCAGCGTGAACTTGCCATTCAGAGCAATGCAGGGCTGTGAAGAAGGGGGGAGAAATCTGTTATCTTTTCTTCCTTATTTAGGTGCTGCAGGAGAATATGAAAGTAGTTCAATAAGGCAAATGATCCAAGAACAGTTCTTTTGAGTATGTCCTGATGTGTGCAAACATGACATATTTAATTAGTATTACATTCTATCTCTTATAAGAAATCCAAGATTTGAGATAGGATAATTATCTTTTAACAACATACAGCTGCTAAATTTCTCAGGAATGTGGTACCCAACATTGGTTCTTAGAGCACATCACAAATAACCACTTTCATAGCAGAACATTTATAAATGTCACGTCATAGAAAAGAAAAGCTACTGTAAAAAAAGGGAAACATTTTCATTCTTATAGATAAAGCAAGGTCTCCGAACCTCACACCTATGCAGCAAGCAAATGTGATTAAAGGCAGAACAAACAAGCAAAAACCTTGCATTAAATAGATCATGAATTTGCTTGTGGGTCTGTAACAGATGTGTTACTAAGGATGCTTTGTTTATCCAGTTGCAAGACTGTTGAAGAGAATCATTCCAGTGATGCTGCTTATCATGCTTTTAATTCTGCTCAAGCAAAACTGTTAGCTTTGAAAAAGCAATTTTTTTTGGCCCTACTCTATCTGGCTGCACAGAATTTTCAAAGCACCACAATGTTGTAAAAAATGCCCTTTTAATCAGATTACCCTTGGCGAACGTCCCAAACTCAGGCTGAAGTGCAGTGCTTGTGGTTTCTCAACAGCTTACACTAAGCCTGCACCATGGAAATAATCTACTTTTAAAACCCAGGAAACAAATCGACTGCACTAAGGACATAAGTCGCTGTCATTAGGGAGTGATTAAGCTAAACATTTTTATACACTCTGGTAGCCCAGTTTCATATTGTGTACCTCTGTGCTGAGAGAAAGAATGGCACCCCAAATGACTGCTTGTTTGATTCAGCCACCCCCAAAAAATCTGGTTTTACACAAATTAAACTTAATTTCCCCTAATAATCACAAAAGAAAAAAAGGGGGGGGGGGGGGGGGGGAGGGAGAGAGAGAGATTTGCTTTTAATGAATTAGAAAATACAGTAAAATCAGCTTTACAAGCAATCATTCAACTGAGGATCATGAGTTTGATTAAAGACTATACACGGTATTTTTTGACACACATTAGCCTCTCCTAAAAATCCTGTCACCTTATATTAAATGACTGTTACTTGTTTTATGCAAACATATTTCCTTTTATACATAATTTATATTGGAATTTCTGTGTGTTTTTGAAGAGGCAGCTACCACTTTTTACAATTTACCATTATAATGCCATGTCTTCAGCTTTCTGTGATGTCGTATTTTTCATAGTGGGAAAATACCACATCAAGATGTTTGAAGAGAAATTGCTCCACCTCCCTCAATTTTCCTCTAACAAAACTCCAAAAAAAGAATATAGATCTGACTGTCTAATCAAATTATCTAGTGTCTGAGACAACCTTGCTATTTTGGTACACACAGATCCTAAATAAGAAAGGATCTAGATGTGAGATCCTGGTGCATGAGGAGCAGAAGGTGTGTTCGCAGGAGGGAGGGAGGGTTGGTTTTGTTTTCTGCATAAGTCCGAGCTCAGGTCTGACATAGATGGGATGGATGTTCAACTGGTCTAAGGTACAAATCAGGTCCGTTCTTGATCCCTACTTTGGACATTCTGCTGATAGTTCATTTCTAATTTATGAAACATGTCATTAATCCTCAATCTGTCAGCCTCTTTTTGACAATAATTCAGTCTGACAGTTGAAGGATTAATATTTATTAAACACCCTGTACTTTAGAAGTCAAAGAAATGCTCAATTCATTTCCGCAGCAAAATCTTCCAACTCGTAGCAAGCACTACCCCCAATCCCTTCCTGCTCCCTAAAAGCCGAATAAACCCAAGCGACAGCACAATAGGAGTAGCAGATGACCAAGAGAAACACAAGAGAAACAAAACAAAAAGAAAAAAAAAAGTAATTACAAGTAATCCTTCAAAAGACTTGGTAGTGGATTCATTTAAGGTATTCCTCTGCCCAAGCATATGTTTTCTCGCTCTTCCTTCCCCTTCCAGCCCTCCCCCTCCCTTCCCCACTCATAAATAATTCATAACCTGATAAATATGCAATTTCAAAAAAGTGCAGACATGGCAGCACTGCATTAAAAAAAAAAAAAAAAAAGCTTGTGCTTTTCACACAGAAGACCTGAGCTGCACTTAACGGATGACAGATTTTCCAGTATTCAAAAGCTGTATTATATATATGATAGGAGTGAGACAGTATTTCTGGTCTGATTCGTTTGCTAGACATGTTGTGAATTGTCTGTGGAAAGCTATAACATAAAACAAATGGTGTTGTTGGTTTGGTTTGGTTTGGTTTGGTTTCTTCTTTTTCTTTTCTTTCCTTTTTGAAAGAAAAGATGAGGTGAAAAGCAGCGATGTTCCCACCGTTTAAAGTTTGTCTCACTGCACGTTTTCAGGTCGTTATAAAATTAGGGAGTGAGTACAGCTGGAGAAGGAGCGCAGCCACACGCTTTCTCACGTAGCCAGTGTAGAATTTGCAGGTAGCGCACGTGCCGTACATAATTCTCCGGTGATCCCACCGGGAAGGTCTCCCTCCTCCCAGAGTCCCCCTAAGCGGTGGCCACTTACGGGCCATCGTGGGAACGCTCTTCAGGGGCCGATTTCACAGGCTCGGCAGCAAAGTGCTCTGCCTGCTGCTTGCACGCAGGTAAAGCCCACCCGAAGTAAGACGCAGGATGAGAAGCGGAGCGGAGTACCTCCATTTTGTGGGCTAATTTCTTGATTACCAGGCTGAAACAAAATGGAGGAAAGACTTTTTTTTTTTTTGCAAAAGCAGCTCAGGGCTGACGTGACAGAAGAGACAAAGTATCGGGAGAAAATGGTGCCTAAGGAGCATCAGTCATAAAATCACTAATATGAAACGGAATATGAGAAATATAGATAATGTGTACACATTCCTACAGCTAATAGATGCACAGGACGCATGTACAGTTGATCTTTGGGTTTAGCAACAGTTAGAACATAAAAATGATTTCAACCCGTGAAGTGTAACCTTTTGGATGAACATTTAAATTGGAAACACCATGGGTAAGAAATAGACCTCAGCATTTAATTTGGACTGGCTAGTTGGAAGCCTGTATTTACTATACAATAATTTCAAATTTAATTAAATAACGCTGCTGATGCCAGTCACATCAACACTGTAAAGATGATTAATTGCATGCTTAAATGAAATATAAACTGCCTTAAAAGTAACATCAGTGCAGAGCCCTGTAAGCAGACATCATATGATAGATTTAAACGCATGTGCCTACCTGCATCCCTTAGAAGCACGCCATGGTTAAAAAAACAGGCCCTACATCTGAATGTAGCAACTGTACCAAAACCAGAGCCTTTTATGAGTTTCTATTTTTCAAGGCAAGTCTGATTTTTTTTTTTTTCTCCCTCTTGGCAAGATTTTTTTATTTTGCAGGAGAGCTTTCACACGATTTGCATTGTCATCTCACGGACTGGCTATCGATAGGCAAACAGGGGCTGAGGCACTGTAATACGGGACCGCGCTGTCACAACAAGGCAGCTGGATGGTTATATATTCCACTTTGTTTCCATTGTATTTCAACCCACAGAAGCAGCAGGACAAAGGGCCTGACGGAGTTAACCATGGATTGTCACCTTGATTTGTCCAGTCTAGCAGATATGCAGAAATGAATGATATTCTGCTTATGAACACAACACAGAAGCAAGTAAGCTTGCAAACAACATTTTCCAATCTGTAAAAAAAAAAATCAAGTATCTTTCTAGATGCTACATCCTCCACAGGGGAAATAAAAGCAGGAAGAATCATCAGATTAGCAAATGCACAGAAAACTCTCAGAAAGACTCTTCTCCTGTGACACCGTCTATAGAAAACAGCAGAAGCAAGCTCTGTGACTAAGAGCTGGGTTCTTTCCCACTAATCTGCATCATGTTGGTATATTTTTCAGGAATGCTATGACAGTGCTTCAAAATGAAAGTTTCTATCGTCAGTGTAAACACTTTGGGGCAGGGACCATTCCCTGTGTAGGTTAAACTTGTTTGTGGGGATACACCCTTAACAGTGTATAGGAAGGTGCAGTTATACATATGTGGAATACAGTAAACAAAGCTGTTTCCAGAAAGAGGTACCAAATTAAAATCTTATTTTCTAAAAGAGTAAAAACAGTGAATGCAGCTCAATTTCTACTCTAATATAGCTCTGAATTAAATATAAAGAATGTCTTATTTAACAATTACTACTTAGAAGAGCTGCAAAACAGGCAATTGCTATGAGGAAATTCAGTGGTGAAGCGATAGAGTTATAATTAAAATTCAGGACTGCTTTTTTTAATTTGAAAAGTCTCAAATTTTAGCAAAATCATATACATAAGAAACAAAAAAATCCAACTTAAAAAATTAAAGGAACGAGTTGTCTTTTGTCTTTTTTCTAAGGACATAAAAATTCCGGCTTCCGCTACTGATCAGTAAGGCAAATTGAACTGAAAAAAGGGAGATGACTCAACAGAGCAAAGGTCAGTTCTGAAACACCTTAATTTTTTATAGAAAATGAAAACAACCAGCAAGAAACCTCGTTGTGGTTTCTGACAACCACGTGTTTATTAACTGTATGAAAGACATAATCAAACTCTCATTTTGCTTATATGACATACCTCACCAGAATAGACAAAATACTTGCCTCTGAAGAAAAACCTTTCAGAAGCACGTCATTTATACGTCTTTTTTATTTATGAGATAAGGCTTATCAGAAGATGCGGTATTACACATCACAATAATGTATTCACTTCTGAGCATGCAGTATTTTAAACAGGCATGAAAGACTAAATGCATTTAATATTTTAGGGTTGTTATTAGTTTTTAATAATAGATTGGATGATTTTTGCATTTGTATATGCATTTTGTTGTTCCATTTGGTGTGTACCCATTCTTTTAACAGTGCAAAAACCCACCCTAAAATATAACATGCCATCATACCATCGTAAGCATCTACTTGAAGCTACATTATGTATCAGAAAAGGAAAAAATATATAAATCTTACCCACAGACTGGAATGCTAATGCGCATCCATCAAAGAGCTACACATTCATAGTAAAGGTTTCAGCCCAAATAAAGCCCCTTGCATTATTGCACACATGTAAAAAATAAGGAAAAAAAATTAAAAACTCATTTTTTTCTTTACCAAAATTGTTTAGGAAAACCTAAAGGCACCAAAAGAACCATTTATTGTCCAAGGAGAAAATTGCACAGATTTGTCTTTCCTCGGAATTCTATGCAGCCAACCGTAATAGCTCTTTGACAGTTCACCTGACTGCAGCAGAAATGGGAATGTGATGGTTACAGTGGATGACAGAAAGGGGCCATTTGAAGTGCTATTATGCAGTTTACATGAGACGATTTCCACAGATTTTGGCTTTATTTAGTTATGTTATGTACATTTTTTGTTGGGGTTTGTTTTTTTTTTTACCTAACAGTGTATGCCTCACAATAATAAAGGGCGCATTCTTTTCTGGAGCTGCCGTATAGAATTGAACACCTTAAAATTTAAAATTTCATTAGTATTTCCAGATTGGCTTTGGCAACTCACTGTGCTTCACTACTAAAAATGAAACATTCTGTTCTCTCTTGCCCATGACCATGTTTTAAATGGCTGCTATGTATGTTTTATTTCATCCGGTTTACCCAGCAATTTCAGACAGACTGATATAAACCAGATAGTGTGTGATCATACTTAAGCAAAAGCATTAGTGGAAGAACAATTTTTTAGTACACATTTGTGTCAGAATGTTAAACAATTAAAAGGATATCCTGAAAACCTTACACCCTGAAAAAGAACCAGAAATAATCTTTGAGTACCTTGCTGGAAGGACCCAATTCTGCAAGCTCTCGTTAGGATAAATGGCCCGACTGAAGCTAATAGGTCTTCTCGGAAGAGTAAAGCCTACTCACATGAGTCAGCACTCACAGCTCAGAGCTGTGACGTTTAAGCATTTTATGGAAGGAATTGAGGTGTCTTTGCTTTATGGGGCTTCTATGTTGTACAGATCTCGCTGTTCATGAAAAGACAAACCTAAACCAACAAATAAATATATATGGTTCTTTCTATATGCTGAAAGCATACAGAAAAACATGATGGTAACATGCTGGTCGTTTTACACCAAAATATTCTAAAGAAAAAAACACATTTACCATGTAAGAAGAAAAAAGGGATAAAAGTGATAGTGACTGAACTACACTGTCCTAACTCACTCTGCATTTACGGGTGATTTATAACTTTACAAACCAGAGAAAATAAGCAACTGTACCCTTGTTATATTGCTAAACAGGCCTTCTATGATTCTATTTTCTGCATAGGGTCAAGACTGTTGACATGGGATTAATCAGCTGCTCCTCCTAAGCCATGAATCAGGACAAATTGTTGTCTGTTTCATACAGTACAATTGCTTGAACAATAGAATAAACATAGAAAGTACAGAAATACGAGAAAACCAGCGGGAGTTACAGGTATTAATTGCAAAATTGGTATAATGACAGATCCTTTCTGCTTTTGCATTTTGAAGAATTCCAGCGGTAATGACAAGAAAACAATGTTTAATTTTCCTCCCACTTTCTTAAAGTGCAATGATTTTTTGCAGTTTGTTGCTCTCTCAGATTATAATATTTAACCGAAATGTGAAAATGTTGCGTCTGTTCCTATAGGCAGATCTCTTCATATCTGTATTTTGTCTCATTTACAAGCAAAAAAAGATCCAGTTATCTTCTGTATATCTTCTAGAGAACATATACCTACACATAAATGTAGCCTGCTCCCTATATTGTTGTTAGCTTATTTGTCAGTCTGTAGCATGATAGGATTTGAGAATATTGGGTGCAAATTGTCTTCAGGAAGAGGGAAAGAAATCATTCACCATTAGAGATAAGTATGACAAGCTCCTTTTTACACTAGGATACACTTGTATTAAACAGAATGGCGGGGTGCCTGAGTGAGATTACATCTATTACCAATGATGACATGAAAATGGACACTTATTAATCACTGTTTTGAAAATAATTATCCATAGCTTTATAAATCCTGCTAAAGTCAGGATTTTTTTCCCTAAGCGTTCGCTAATATTCAAAATACCGCTTTCTCATTACAGAGTTAGAACTTAAACTATTTCATAAAGCAAGTGTTAAGAGTGTGCAGCAAACATGTAGGTTAGTAATGATTAAGATGTTAATATAAAACAGACATTGTATAGTTAGTTTAAAAATAAACAGGTCATAGGTATTTAAAAAAAACCACTTGATCTCTGTGATATTTCATAAATTTTTTTTTGGAAGCTAAAATATCACATATAAAATTGTTCAATTTTTAATTACAGAATGGGATTTCTGTTGCTCACAAATAATAATTTTTGTTATATAGAATATTTCACTAGGAGGGATGTAAAACAAAGATTACTGAATGAAAAGATTTGGGGGATTTTTGCCAATGAAAGTACTTTTGTTGATAAACAGCTTTTATGTGTTTTGTGGTTTATTTATTTTCAGCACAATTCACTGTAGAGGTTAAGCATCTCTCAGATTTGCAATCAAACCACAGTAGTAATATGAAAAACTTTCATAAACTCCTCAGACATTCTAATGTCCTATATTCGAGCACCTCATATGCACAAAGCGTATCAAAAACCTATTTTGCATCTAGTATTCATTATGTGTATAATTTTTATTATATATATTTGTATAGCGTACTGCTGTATCAACATTATAGAAATATATTATTTAAGGGACTCATTTTGGAAAAATCCATTATCTTTACTAGGTGCGGACATGCTGCTTTTTTTTATGAACGTCTTTTATTGCCTTTAAAAGTTAAGTTTCGAAGAAGTAGTTCCAGTGATGGAATAACAATTTAGTATTTAAAAGGAAATGACCATGTTGCATTATGAAAAAATCTATGTATGTTCAGAAAGCACACATGCATGGATGCAGTGTTTTAAAGCTTTTTTCAAAAGTATCTATATGGATTCAAACTCCAGTAATTTTACTTCTTGTCCAGCACATTAAATCATGTGATGGCTAAATTTTACTTTATAAAGTTATTTTAAACTTTAATTGGTTACAATAATAATCTGCTAATCTAATTAAAAGAATACAGAATGTAATGCCAGACTGCCAACATACAATCACGCAGCAGCTTTAACATGTTGCTGTTTTGTCAAAGCTGCATCCCAAAATAAGTAAATTCTAGATAGAAAAAAGTCCATTTTTAAAAGTCCAAATACAAATACAGGAAAACTGTTTGGATTTAGAGCAATATTTACATACATATGTCTAGGAAATATATACATTTCTAATTTAAATCAGATTTTTGAGGAAACAGCCATTTTACTATTAATGGAAAAAATGAAAATAGCAACAATCGTTTGCTCAGTTTTGCTATAAATAATGTTTGCCACAAGCTTCAGTAAATGTTTTGAAAATTATTTAAGTATCCCTAATAAAAATATTATATTTTTTCCATTCTATCAGACAACGAAATATTTTGTAAATATAGTTCAAAGTAATGTATTCATCTATTTTCAAAAGCTTTTTTTCCTGATTTTTTTCATTTAATAAAAATGCTTCCTCTCCTAAGAACACTTTAAATTAAACCAGGTGGTTTATTTTTGTTGTTGCTGCTGAAGTAGGTTATTCTTTTTTCCTCCCCTAATACTAATTTGATAACTTTAGCAGCTCTTGAATGTTTGCGGTATGTGTTATTAAGGATTAAGCCTTAAATTTATTTGTATAGGTAAAGAACCTGGTATTGCGCAGGTCAAGTGGTTTCAGCATGAAAAATAAAACAATATATTTAAAGAGGTGTTAGTATCTCCTTTCTGAGTCCCTTTTTTATTTCAAAGTGCAAATATGGTTATAAATCACATTACCCAATGCATACAAATGATCTGAATTACAAAACAGACTGGAATACCTGCATCTTCTGTTTAACCTGTGGAGATGACTCATATAATTGAATTGGAATATAGATACTATACTTATGTATAAACTTTCACTAACTTGTTTTAAAGATAACTGCTTGATGGAGGAATGAAGAATGTGTCTGAGATACCAGCAGGGTTAGCTTTCCATAAGGGAGCTAATCCGATAATGTCTCTCCTAAATTTCTCACCTGATTTACACAGAGCAGTCTTTATCAAAAGGATATACCACCTCTGGACTTCTGTATCAAATTGCCCTTTTTTCTTTAAGAGAGAGAAAGTGCTTCTCTGCTTAAGTATAATTAAAAGTATAATTAGGAAGAAATACCTATTTTAGAAAGGTTATGATCAGCAAAGCTTATTTAAACACCCGTTTTCCTTTATGCATGGTTTATGCCCACCACTGTTCAGAAAAACATCTCTTTATAAAGATATCAACCCCAGAGCCCGGCAGATGTAGCCAGGAGGTTACCCCATTCCAAAAAAACACACTGCCAGGGGTGCACACCATTATTGATGCTCTGTAGACCATAGCAAAACACCCATGGGTGATACAGGCACCCTTCTTCTGCGATACAGACAAGCACCTACTGTATGTAGATGAGATCTGCAGGGCAACCTGTGGTAGTGACCTCTTTTTTAAGTTATGTTCTATACTTGAAAGACCAAAAATAAAAGCATGTCCCACTTCATCGATGATAATTTTTTTGAATGCATTCAAATTATGATTTTTGATACATGATATGTGGCACTTTTAACATGAAAAGCATACAGAAACCCAGAAGTTTTTATGCCAGTTACTGTACAGAAAAGCGCTACTCATATTTGGAAATGGGTACTTTCCCACTGAAATACTGGTCCAGTTTGGAGGGGAAAATAATTATGATTCCTTGACTATTTGGCAAAATAAATGCACTGTAGTATTTGAAGTACCTCTCAAATATAAAAGAGTTGTGTAGCAAGTATTTAGCCTGACTCTGGTACTAAAGAACCATCTCTGCCTACTTTTGGCTCTCGCTTCGCTTCTATTGCCTCCCGGAGCATGGCAAAAGTAAATTCCTGCGGGTAATGGCCTGGAGACTGCTCAGCACTGCTAACTCCCCCTGTTTGTCATTATCATAGATGCACTGCTGTGTTATTTTGAAAATATTTTATATCTTATTGGCCTGTGATGATCTGGCATCGCACACCACACTGCAGCGTGTAGGACAGAAAACTACCTGAAGATGTCTTGCGGAACCCTATTAGAGACGCTGCTTGGCAATGACTCCCATGCTGCCTTTTGTGTTCAGCGGGAACGTCTGGTGGGTGCTTTCTGTTGCCTTGTGGGGGTCAGGCTGGGGCTCCCCTGGGCAGGAGGGGGGCTGCCAGGCACCCCGCAGCGCTGGGCTCATAGCTCAGGAGCTGACTCCACCTCTTTCAGCCTGCCACCGCGTCTTGCCATCACACCGCAGATCCCGCAATGCCCAAACTAGGGAGAACAAGATCTAGGGCACTGTCTGCCTGGCAATGTGAATTTCTTAATAGAGAGACAAAAAGGAAAAGCCTTTTCTTTGTGAAATGGTAGGAAAAAAAAAGGAGTGGGATCAGGATTCACAAGAAGAAGATATAGTATGAAACCTGCTTTGCATCCAAAATTCTCCCATACTAGACCCAAACAAGGTGGTGTTACAAGTGTACACTACCAAAGCAATCAAACAGCAGGGAAGGAAATGCAGTCGAGGCTGTTTCCATAACAAACTGTGTATGAACCTTATAGCCTTTTCATAGGGAAGAAAATTAGGAGGACAGGTAGTGTCCTGTTTGTGACTTTGCAGAAGCACAAACACTTGCAATCTTTATGTAGATGTGTCTTTAGGCACGCGCCTGTGTGTGTGCATGTGTGTGAGGGAGAGTAGGGTCAGGTTCTTGTTTAGGACTTGTGAGAGACAGAAACAAGTGTATTTACTTGCAAGTCTGTAAAGGACATCAGTGGAAATAGGATTAGGCCTGTAATATTATTCCTTGGCCGAGACCTACTCTACAGAAGGTCACTTAGGTGAAAAGTATGTGAAATTGTTATGACAGCTTTTTATGTGTTAATTTGATAAAAGAGATATGGCACAAATAAAATGGTACACACTGTAAAAGGCTCACACGCTGATTCAAAGTCCTTTTAGTAGTAACCTGAGACTCACTCAAACACTGAAGACCAAATAGTTTAAAATTATTTGTAGAAAGGAGCATGGTTTTTGTTTTGACAAGAATTTTGTGAGGTTTAGAAAGAAGTCCTAGTGTATGCCAGCTCTCTGACTCTAGTCTCCTATTTAAAGCTTGAAATGCCATACCTCTCCGGAGTCTGGTAGGATTTACCCATGTTCTGCAACAAAAGAACTGGTCAATTCTGATGTCTGAAAAATCATTTTCTGCCCATAAGCTTTAATACTGACTTCTGTTATTGAGAGACAGGACAAAACAGCGGAGTTGCGAACAATGGAGGCTGTGGAGCATTTTTTAAAAATGCCTTGTGACGCACCACCACCCCCTCCACCCCCGATTTTTTGGATGCTGAACTTGGTACAATTTTCTAAGGGAACTTATTTTCAGAGGTAAGTGCTCTACCCCTTGCTGGGAGTCAGATCCAGCTGCAACCCCAAACCCAAAATGAAGGCATTTTAAGTTGCTGAATATTTCTGAAAATCTCCCAAAGCTGAGAGTTTGTTCTTGTTTTTAGCAAATAATTCTGCAATAAGTCAGGTGTTCTGAACTGTATATAAGCACCTGTTTCTGTGTTTGAAAATATTGAAACCACTAATGCATACAATAAATACAAGCTTACCCATAGGTTCAATTGTATTACCTTAATTTTTCTTTTCAAATCACAGAACATATGAGTCCTTTTCAATGAAAACTTCACACAGTATTCTTTAAAGTATAGTATATCAATGCTTTAAAAAGAACATTGAAGAAATGAAAGATTTTGCCTCTTTTGTTCAAATGAATATGCCCTAAGTTATGCTTCTCGGTTGTCCCAATTTATTTTAATATGAAAAAATCTAATCTCTGCTTGTAAAGCAGATTATGCATGTATTAAATTCTTTAAAATTAGAATATACTTAATGCCACATTAGTTCCAGGCATGCAAAACAGGAGAAAGAATTATACACCTAAACAACAAGAATGGTTTTTAAGCTTAGCTTTCTACTTTGCTCCAATTCTCATTTGGTAAAATAAAACGATGTACAATCTACCATTTAATGAAATGCAATAATGAATTCATTTTTTTCCGAACAAATCACAAAATAAAAGATTTAAAACAACCAATATTTTTAATTGAGAAAAAGCAAGACCAATGCATCCTTTTAGCTGCCTACGTTTTGCACTTCTAGACATTCATTCAAACATTCTGCTTTTGGTCTCAGCAAAATGTTGCTGACTCCCCTCTGTCCAGGAAGAGGTCAGAACTCATTTGGACTAGGGCCTAAAACATAGAAGACTGTAGACCCTTTGGTCCTCAAGGTCATGGCTACAAGTTCATTTATGGCAGCTCGCCAACAGAGTAATTGTGCTTTGAGATTGTTGGTCCTGGTTTTCTGCCATGCCATCAGAGGACTGCTGCCTCCACAGCTGCAAGTGTGGCATCTTCCACAAGCATTATTTTTACTGCTAAATCCTCCACAAATCTTCCTTCCTTAGGACTTGGAATATAGAAGGTATTTTTCCCTCAGTTGTTATTATCACTATCCAAAGACGGCAACAGTTTGTGATTAGGGTGGATAACTAACTGCTGTGGGGATTGGTACATAAACTCTTAAATCAAAAATCCAGCAGAAAAAGAAGGCAAATGCAATGGAACTACCATTCTCTCATCAGAAGGGGCATCCATTACTGTAACAGCTCTCGGAGGCCATGGAAGAGACAACGAATGAGACTCAACTGACCAGGTAAAAAGGGAAGAAAGAGAAAGCAGAGCACCATCCAGAAAAAAAGACAAAACTCAGGTGTACAACACAGGCACTCCACCTGTGCTGCCCATCTGATATGTGCAACTGTGGTTGGATGAAGTGCTGCACGTTGAGCAAAGGTCAACGGATGAAGCAATTTCAGCTCACGTGAATGTTTAAAGGAATTTACTGCTGAGTGCACTGAGGTTTACGCTTTGCCTGGAAAAGCGGTGAAAGGGGAAGGCATCTGCTCTTGTATTTTACCATGAAGAGTTCTTGATGTATGAGAAAAGATTTGGCTTCAGACAGAGAGGGCAGCCTTGCCCTTCAGGCAAAGCTCCTTCTGACCCCAGTGGAGGCGGGATTTGATCCACTCGCCGAGGTCTGTTTTATGGGATAATGCTAGGAAAGTTCTTCCTAGTGCCCTTGTTGGAGTGGTGAAGTTGTGGCCTTTTCTTTCTAATCGATGCAGTGGCAACATTTTAAAGGACAAACTAGAGGATAGGATATAGCAAACAGACGACTCATCCTGAAGGAAAACCAGAAAGATTTCTTGAGTGTTTATTGTGTTATTCCTTATTTTAAATTCTGTTTATGTTGTTAAAATTTGCATATATTCTTTTTAATGAATACTACACAGCTGAGAGACAGTGAAAGATGCAGAACGTGAAGCTTGTTAATACTAGTTCATTAAATTAAACCAGACCTGATTTGCAACAAAGTCCTACATTCTTGAATTTCATAGACAGGCTGTGAAATAATTTCCACCAGACCCCGCAAACTATCGGATTGTGTCTATCTATTTAGCTGGAGTGCTTAGGCAGCCTTCATTGTCAGGGTGTTCAAGTACCTCATGGACTGCTAATGTATTTAGCTGCAGAACGTCTTATTCATCAGATCTCTCTGTCAGCTGCCTCAGTCCTTAGCGCCTTTGGCAGGTTTCAGCATGGTGTTTTTCAGGTTGGCTTTTTCTGCTCCTACGGCAGGAGCTCTGTATCCATGCTCAAGCTACATCTCCCTGCAGCACCAGGTGCCATGCAAGGCCACAAGTGCCTCCTTCTCCACAAACATCCATTTTCTCAGCTCCGAGGTGAACTTCACCATGGCACAAATGTAGAAGATTAATATTTTATGTTTGCATACTGTCGTCTTTGCCAAAGCAGTCACCTATACAGTCCTATAAGAGTCGGTCCCATCATTTATGTTCTTCAACAGCCATTGAGAGAGGAAGCCAGGACTAAGCTGTCAGGGCTGCTCAGAGGGATCTCTTGTAATGCAGTCGTCTCTGGCCGCCTCAGAGCATCATCCATATTCCACCCGAACAATAAGCTAAACCGGAACTTTGGCATGAATAAGAGGCAATGGAAAGAAGTGAGACATTTATTTTAATAACTTGCTTCCTTTATAACCTTTCCCTTGATGAAAGATACCTGTCTCCCCATTAAGTTAATTGGCAGCCCGGGATCTTTCAGATTTGCTGCAGGATGTCTGCAGGACCAAGACAGAAATAGAACCACAACATCCACTTGTGAGTGTCCAAGTTTTGCGTTTGTGTTTTAAATTCTAGTTTTGGTTATTGTACCTCATTACATCTATGAATCAAACTATTTAGTATGAAAAAGCTCCATCTAGAACTTTATGTACTTGTCAACCCAATGCTCTTCACCACATAGAGTTAGGACTGAGGTTTCTGCCCTGCTACTCAGAGCCCTCTTCCCATGACTGTCATCTCTCATGACGGGCACCTTCTGCAACAGCTAATCGGTGCAAGAGGCTCAGGTTTACCAGCAACAAAACTTTCACAGAAGCTGAGCTGTGAGGACAGGGACCCCCCCTGCATGACAAAAATGGCCAAAAATCTCACCTTGTTCAGAAAGTCTTTGACTGTAGCTCTTCCCAAAACATTCATCACACACAAGACATCCAGACACATTCCCCTCTCAGCAGACAGGAAATAAATGTGTACCATGATCCTTGCGGGTCCATTACAACTCAGGATGCTCTATGAACATGAACTTTCTAAATCAAAATTCCCATAGATGTGGAAATTGAAGCCTATCCTGAAATAGTCTCCATAGTTTTTAATTGTAACATTTCTAACAGATATTCTATAATGAGAAACAAAAAAAAAATTAATCCAGTGGTAATTATAATAATTTTTTATTTTATTACAACTTATGAAAACTGCTTTTAGAGATTAATCGTCACCTGAAATACACAGACACAAACCCCTGGCTTCCTATTTCACTTCATAAAATTAAACATGTCTGCACTCTGTCCTATCCATCCTGAAGAAATTGAAGATGAGACTCACCTTTCTTTTATTTATGTTTTCAATAAACCCATTCAGAAATATAAACATTAGAAATACTCTACTGTGCAAGCTGAGGATATTCAGTTTCGTACCTGTAGTGTCACTAGAGGCCAGCTCTGCCTTTGGACTGTATCACCCTATGCACCCATCCCTAAAGCATAAAACAAAATAATGCTGCAGTGTAAGACAGAGCAACCATTTCAGTCATTCTTTAGGAAAAATAGGTTTAAACAGAGCTAGATACAATATCTCTTCCTAATTACTAGGACAAACAAAGAATATTGCTGGATCCCATTAGTGCAAACTATTTTACAACTATTTGTATTCCATGTATCAAAAAAATGTACTCTGATAAGAGAAAGAGCTGTTTCTTCTCATTTCTACTATGAAATCATAATAATATCAACAAGGTGGTACAGTATGGCAAGATGAGGATCTACAGATTAGTCCTTATTTGACATATTTTTCTAATTTCTATTTATGTACTTCTTCATCTGTCTTTGTATTTCATATGGTTCCAGAAAAACACCTATATATAGCCATACACCTACATAAAAAACACCTATATATAGCCATAAATGCTGTCCTAACACAAATTCTAGAATGGCACTGGGGAATCCACCCTTTTGCTGAGTCAACAACCACGGTAATATCCCAGAGCAACACAGCAATTTAATTCTAGTTATTTTTTAAATCTTATTACCTCACAAATTTATATAATATCAATGAATTATAAACATCAAGGGAAAAATAAGATAGTAAAAAACATGCCAGCTGTGGACAATAACAGAGGAAGCTTTGTTGACTGAGAAACAACAAAGCAACAATAGTTTTTTTACAAAAGCAAAATGGAAATGTCTGAATGCTATTCTGTAGCACAGCCATTGTTTTAAGAAGATAAAATCTTGGTAGAATATCTTTGCTTAGGTCTGGGTCAGCAAGCACATACACATTAACCTGATGCATGTCAACAGTCCTGTTGAATTCAATAAGGTTATTCAAATGTACACAGTCACCTACCTCAGATGTGTTTGCAAACCAAAGCCATTTGTAGTGATTCTAGGGAACATGCTTAAAATTGTGTGGATGATTTAGGGCCTCACAGCCTTTTGAAAGAGCCTGAGACACTGAAATCCTCAGCAAAAAAATGCTCAGATTCTCAAAACATTCAGTGATCCCCTGAAGTCGTCAGGCCCAAAGTAGGAACTTCTGCTCTCATTTAGAGCACAGGGGAAGTTAAACACCTTGGGGAAACAAGTACAGTGAGAACTCACTTGGGGTGGCAAGAACTAGAAGAAGGAGGGAAGCTTGGGCACCTACCTCTACTCAGATAGGTAATTCCTCTTCTCTGCCCAGGGTCTGTAGCAGCGCATGCTCTTCTCAAGGTAAGTCTGAAGTCGTCAGGCCCAAAGTAGGAACTTCTGCTCTCATTTAGAGCACAGGGGAAGTTAAACACCTTGGGGAAACAAGTACAGTGAGAACTCACTTGGGGTGGCAAGAACTAGAAGAAGGAGGGAAGCTTGGGCACCTACCTCTACTCAGATAGGTAATTCCTCTTTGCCCAGAGTCTGTAGCAGCGCATGCTCTTCTTAAGGTAAGTATTTTATCCCAGTTTTTTCATTGCCAAAAAGGTAGAGAGAAAAAGGCTTACAATGAAACATCAAGACCCAGCAAGTTAAAGCAAATTTCAGCAGAAGAAAATGTAGGCTTGGGATCCCTCTTCTACTTCTTTGAGACCAAGGTCTTGCACATGGATCTGTCATGTTCCTGAAGTACTTTCCCAGTGATGGTCTTTTGGGGTGGGGAACATAGACACAGCTACAAAATTTCTGGCTTTCTGTACCTTTGGTACCTTTCTGTACCTCCGTTTGACCTTCACACCTCTCAAACACAATCCAGCACAGTTAAGAATAAATCTGAGAAAACTGACTCAGACCTTACGGCAAAGTGCTCCAGGTAGTTCATTCTCTGTGGCAACGTGGAGGTTGCTTGGCACAGAATTACTGGCAAAAACAAAGGTGGGTTTTGAGCAGCAGTTTTGTGGTTGTGCACTAAACGATGGGCTTAGGCACCTGAAAAAATACCCTTTTTGGAGATCAGTACTAAATCCCTTGTGCTAACTATACAGAGAAGAATCTGGATTTGGTTTGCTCTGGTACTTCCTTTGACTTCAGCAAAAAAATAACTATCACCTGATGCATTATATTTAAACACCTTTTGCATGAGACGAATATAAAATGAATGAAATAACCCAACTCTGAACTAAGTCTTGTTGTCATGCTGTGTGACACACACCTTTGCTACCTTCCCTCTCATAAGAAACTGAATGGATTTCTATTTTTATTTCTGACATTTTAACTCCATTAATACAGTTGTTAAAGCAACTTTCTGGAACTGGACCAGAAGGAGTTTGGTTAACTGCACATTAAGGAGTAAGTCAGATGAAGTATTGAGGTGGTGGGTTGTTCTATGTGTCTTAAACAAGAGAGGTTAACATTGAATTCCTTGTACATTAAACACAAACACAAACATGGGTACTGATGAGCATCACCTATGTAAGGACAGGAGTGTGTTCTTGATGGAAGAAGTCGTGCAAAATATACTTTGTCACTTGTATTGGAATGCATTGACGTAGTAGCTTGGTGGAAAATACAGTAAAAGACATGCTTCTTAGAAGAAGCATTTCTATACACATGTACACATGCACACGCACATTTTTTACTAGTCTGCTAAGGGACTAAACTCTAGACAATCCCTGAGGACCACCGCATGGTTAGTTGATTTGGAATAGCTTGTAGTGTTTAGGAAAGTTGTGACCTTGTTTCCTTCTACCTCTTGTCTACCTTTCCTTGCTGAAGCAGACCCACACAAAAGAGAACAATAATAACATTTAAAAACATATATATGCATTTAATCTCCAGGACAAAGCACACCTTTACCTCCTGGCAACCTCATGATTTCTGTGAAATTGGCTATCACTTCACTAATTCTGGTCCCATACATTTATATAGTGTTAGACCATTAAATGTTTGTGTAGCGCTGGACTTCTAGCAGTATACATTTCTGTCCACAATAGAACAAAGTGATTTATTATACTCGGCATGTACGTTCACTTCCAGTGAGTGTTCCTCCATATGTTTTGCTTGGTCACAACCAGCCTGCGTATACAGTGGCCATTGCTGTAGTATCAGAGCACCCACCTCAAGTTAAAATGATGCCAGTACTGCCTGTCTCGTCACCTTTCCTCTTCTGCTAGGTGCTGCAACTGAGCCTCCATTAGGTATGCAACAGGCATCAGCTATTTTAATACACTGTATTTAATTTCAGTATTTACTACTTTTTAAATGCATGTAGATGGAAAGATAAACAGCAAAAGAGGCTGACTGCTGTCATGTGAGAATGATGAGTGCTACTTGATGAAAGAGGGATGAGGAGATGAGTGATGATGAACAACGGGAAACCTTTAGCCAACTTTCCAG
Organism: Fulmarus glacialis; assembly: GCF_000690835.1. Taxonomy (NCBI): domain Eukaryota; kingdom Metazoa; phylum Chordata; class Aves; order Procellariiformes; family Procellariidae; genus Fulmarus; species Fulmarus glacialis. Next base: position 13,713 of record NW_009192157.1, on the reverse strand, counting down.
TACTAATAGCTTGCTTATTCCTTGCATGAGTAGATTTTAAAGAGTGCCTTGAGAACATAAGTCCCCTCATTTTATATGTTAAGAAACTGAAGTGCAGAGAGAGAAGGAGCTTTCCCCAAAATTAACCAGTTCAGTGCTCTCCCTATTGTTCGAGGCTGAGAAGTCACTATGAGGAGTCACTAATGAGATCTAAAATACCAACAATTCTACCTTAGACAAAGGAATACTCTTAACATGACCCTCTGTTTTCATCTCTCTCACCCATCCTTCCCTTAGATTGCACTTTTTTTAATAGCTTTTCATTTCCTTTCTATAGCCTCCTTTTGCCTTTTCAACTAATACAAATAAAACAGAACTAAATCAGTTTTATGCAAATACTGATAAGGCGGATCAATTATCAGGGCAAGAAAACTTTGCTGGATGAACCCTACCAGCACTAACAGGACGTATTTGCAGCATGCTCCACTACTGTAAGCAGTTCCAAATTGAATTTTCCCCCTGCTATAATGAATGGCCATCAGAAAAGAAGGGAGGAGGATCAAGGGGCAGAGGTGGCTTTCCCTCACATGCAGCAGCCACTGTTGCATGTTGCATGTTCCATACTTTCCTCCATAGCAGGAACAGGAGCAAAAGTGAACCTGTCTGTCCAGGAGTCTGGCAGCAGAGACATTTTGCTGCTCACTTGCCTATTCTTAAAGCCAGCCTTGCTAGAAACTGTTGCATAAACCCTGGCTCATCATAGTAGATTGATCCTCTTAGATATCCAAACGTAGGTTTGGATACGTCTTCGTAAGGTGGATACGCCACTCTGCACGGCTCCCAGGTATGATCCATTGACTGGTCCTGGTCCATATTCAGGACCATACTCAGAAACATGACATGGCTTCTTTCTGGTCCTTGTGTCTGTGTTTCTTCCAATGGAAACCAGGATTTGAGAGAAGATAGCAAGATGACCTGTTCATTCCTGGATCTTACTCTAACGTGTATTTGGATGCAGGATTTGGACTCACAAACTGGAAAGTACTCTGAGGTCTTGCAATTTAAATACACCAATAGTGAACGTGAGGAGCTTTGGTAGAGCACAGTGGTGTCTCTACTCACGGTTTCCTCAACCCTTTCCTAGTTTGTACCAGCAAGAAGCCCTGGTCTCCAGACACATGTTGTCCTTTGGGTTCTTCTCCCCACAGGTTGTCTCCACCTGAAGCTGCCTCCTGGGCTGGTGAGGCAGAAGGACTGGGGGCACAATGTGTGGCAAAAAATGCACCATGGAGGTTGGGCCCTGGAGTTTATGATTAATTGTGCACATTTTGATGGCTCTTGACATTTTAAATATAAATCTGTATCTCCAAAGGTGTGGTCCCTGTTGGAAGGTCCACAGCAGTTTTTTGGCAAAATGCTTCTAAAACTATCAGCAAAGATTTCTTAAAGTAAGCAAGATTGAGACAGCTATCCTCTTGGAAGTCTTCTTTATGGGCAATCTTTGTGAGGTTTTCCTGGTTTTATTAATCTTTGTCTTTGGTGATAGTGTACCTGACTAGCGGCTGGAGAAGTAAGAAAAAAAGAGTAATACCTCCAATTTTTATCCCACGGCTTAGATTAATTTCTCACAGCCCAACTATTTCATTTCAGCCAACACAGTTCAGTTCTAATAAAAGTATGGCTTTTTGTAATAGAGAGCTTTTATTCCTTAGAATAGTTGACTATTAAATTCCTTTTTTGCAACAATAGTGTGGAATATTTTACTGGTTTGCACATCTGAGAGCTCTCTCTCCGTATAAAAAACAGTTGCCTGTTTGTACATATAGGTGTGCATGTATGTACATAAATTAGAAAGCTGCAGCTCTGGATAACAGCTTTATGTGGACTTGGATTAGTAGATCTAAATCTTTTACATATAAATATCATGTGGGCATTGTCATATTAAATATTTAATACATTCTGGAAACAGCTAGTGCTAAAATGAATAGTACATAAAGAGAAACACGCTAAGTTACAGCTTAAAGATAAAGTCATTACTTCCTATCATTAGACACGGTTAATTTGTATCTCAAATGCAGTATGTCACACTTGTATTTTCAAAACTGGCTTTATTCTTATCTTAGGATTACTAAGAATAAGGAGGTAAAAGTGCATGATAACTATCCAGAGGTTTTATCCACACCTGTATTCTTACGTCAAATTTGGCTGTATGTTTCAAACACATTTCTCACTAATGCAATTCCAAAAAAATTAGTAGAAATGAAAAGAAGCATTTTATTTTCAGCCTTGAAGAACTGTGTCTTTAAACAAAACCAAAAATTTTAAACTAAGCAAAATACATACCTAATTATTTAAAACATGCAAACTATCCTGTGGCCAGAAGAGGAATTCATTTTCCCATGGCACATCAGAATAAAAGTATTTTTTTAATTAACTCATAATCAGTACAGCATTCCTGTCTAAAAGAAGTCAGCAGATTATTGTTTATAGTTTCAACAAAGTGGATGTTGTTTTCATCAAAGGCTCCTCAACACGTAGAACCGGGCAGTACAGCAGATGCTACTGTGTCTTCATGTTGAATTTAAATTTTGAAATAAAAGATGGTTACACATTCTGTTGTGTCAGAAATCACCCCTAAGCTCTTCCTCTGAGCCTCCCCTTCCCAGCCCTCCTAGTGAGGCAGTGGTTCTCACTGTGGGCCTGTCCCAGTTAGCACTTGCTGCTTGATATGCATATGAGTAGCCACCACGTAGAGTGGATTGTTGCAGTATTAGGAACTGGTTCGACAGGCCGTTTAAAAGAGAGAATGACACAACAACCTGTCGTGGTTTAACCCCAGCCAGCAGCTAAACCCCACGCAGCTGCTCGCTCACCCCCCACCTCTGGTAGGATGGGGGAGAGAATCGGGAGGGCACAAGTAGGAAAACTTGTGGGTTGAGATAAAAACAGTTTAAGAATTGAAATAAAACAAAGTAGAACAGTAATAATAACAATGATAACAACGTCAATAATAGAATATACAAAGCAGGCGATGCACAATGCAACTGCTCACTGACCGCTGACCGCGTGTCACGAACCGGGAGTGAGCCCCCCTCACCCCCGGTTTTTATACTGAGCATGACGTCACATGGTATAGAATACCCCATTGGCCAGCTGGATCAGCTCACCCCCTGCCCCAGCTTGCCCTGCACATGGCAGGGCATGGGAGGCCGAAAAGAGAAACCAAAACTCTCTGGTGCAAGCACCACCCAGCAACAACCAAAGCATCAATGGGCCATCAACACTCCTCTCGTACCAAACCCAAAACACAGCACACCCCCCAAACTACTGGGAAAAAAGTTAACTCTGTCCCAGCTGGAACCAGGACACAACCTGTCCTATGAACAGAGAGGGAATAGTAAAAAACGTACAATGCTGTGTATTCCCTCACAGATATTAGGAAGACTGACATAAATACTGTTAAAGTTCATTCATCTGGGACTTTATAAACCAAACCACTGTTATTTTCCACTGTTATTTGCCCATCCAAAGGACACTGGAAAGAGAGAGTAGTAATAACATATGGTCGGACGTTTTTCCACAGTATGATCTAAATACTGCGCTATACAGCCTCAAGCCTTACTTTGAACAGTGGCAAATATGACAATTTGGCCTAACGGGGAGAGAAGAGATGGTAGGCATGTTCAGTGTGAATAAGCAGGGCCGAAGTTAATTATGTGTCTTGTTTGATCTGCAAATCTCATTGAGATTTCTTCTTTTACTTCTTGCAAGTCAAAACTGATTATGTACTGTGCTGTGACTTGATGAGGACTCAGACCACAGCAAGGCTGACAGTCAGGTAGCCAATGCTGTCGTAAACAGCCAGCTGCTATGAGCACCCAGTGTTTCCAGGGTGGACCTGCATCCAACACAGGGATCTTTCCCAAAGTCACCGCTTTTATTCTCCCCAGCCACCAAACACACAACTTAGGCAATATCTGTGGCTGTGTTTCCCTGTACTTCCATCTCCTGCAGTTGCTGCCTCAAGGAGTAGATGACATTGCTTCCTCTCCCTTTGCTAAGAATTATCTCCAAAGCTGCATTTTCTTAAAACTGTCTCTCACCTTCCTGCCTAGCTTTGATTTCTGTTACTCCAATCTCCTCTCTTGGCTCACCAAGGATGCCCCTTGGTCTTCACTCAATAACAGTTTTGGGAGATAGTCATAGGCATTAGACAGTGGCTCCAGAAAGTGGTCATCTGCCCAGAGGTAGGACACTTGTGCCACACTTGGCACTGAAGGTGCCAAGGAATTAAGTATCCAGTTAGAGGGAGCCCATCTCTCAATTTCCCTCTGTTTCTCTCCCTTTTCTTCCAAAATACACTCCCGAGGGGTATATATAAAATACACTCCTGAGGAGTGTATTATACTGATTGAGGAGAAACAGAAAGCACATCTCACCCTCTATCTCTTCAAGCAGAAGGACGATAAGCAGCAGCTCTCCTGCTCCTTCCTAAAAGTACTCACTTGAACAGAGGTATGGCACTGGGTGGGCTGACTTTTTTCTGAAGTGTTAGTACATGTGCGATGTGCTGTGTAAGCACTCTACTAAATAGATAAACCAAGATACAGAAAATGTTCAGTAACTTGCCCAAGGCCTTATGGCAATTCAATAACAATGCTGGGAATTAAAAACTAGGTTGAAGTTTCTCAAACAGAAATACTTTCTCACAGGAAAAGAAGGACTTCATCAACACTCCTGGGGAAAGTGGAAAATTGTGAGCTCTTGAAGTGTTTCATTTTTGCAAAGTAGTTCCTGAACAATGCTAGACTTTTAAAAAACTACTTGTTCCAGAACTGGAAATTATTAGCTAAAAGTGGAAACATACTGATAATCAGATCAGCAGTATTGTTGATGAAATTAAGCAACATCTCTAATTACTCTCAGTCAAATACTGAAGATAGCACAACCTGAAAATCTTGACGTTTTCATGGAAATACATTGCTGTTATTGGTGGGTTGGTTTTTTTCTTTTACCAAGAGCATGGTCCAAAAACACAGGGGTCCCCTTGTGGCTTGACCCAAGAAGAGGACGCAGGAATGAATTTTATCTGGATGCATGCGTGATTTTCTCTGGATGCATGCGTGGCTACAGCAGAGGCAGCTGGAGTTTGTCCTGTCCCAGTCCCCCCAAGTTTCACTTTCCAGTTTCTACCCTACACACAAAGCTCAGACATTCGCCACCTTCCTTACCCAATTTTTAACAAGAAGATCATAATGCCTCGCATTCACCATGGCTACTTCACCAACAACATATTTGGGAAAAGGGCTCTACCGATACAGAGTGTATTTACCCAGGGAGGATCTCCCGCAGCCAGAGCAGCAGCAGCAGGCAGCTGCTCTCGCCCTGCCAGGGCAGCACCTGTGCTTACTGAGAGAGAGAACATATCACAGTCTCTCCTTTAATTTTGGGGCGCCTCAGGAGGCCCACCACCTTATGAAGCTGACACATTTACCCAGCCATAAGGGGGTGTTCCAGACAGATGTTTGACAGGGAAAACTGTTAAGGAAAACCTCCGCTTCTGATCCTCTCCAGTACCGGAGAGAAGCCGGTCCCTTCTGATGTGATTTCCCTCCCTTGAGAAGAGGTCTGGCTCCCTGGTAAAGCTAATGAGAACACTTTGTGGCTGGACTGACGGTGATTTAGAGTTTGTCTTTCTACTATAGTGACATGTAAATAAAGCCAGAGCCTTCATCTTTCTCCAGTTTTGTATATTCACAAAAGCTCTAGGTAAAGGAGCTTATCAATTTTAAAGAAACACTTTTTTTAAAAAAGGTAGCAAACCTTAAAGTTACAGCACATTTAGTTCTATTTTAAATTAGGACTTTTAGACAGCATTCCTAATCAACTATAGTTGTAGTAACAGGCTTAATCCATTTAAAGTATGAAACAGAGATGCATTCCTTACATTTGGAAATAAATTACTGAACAAACTTTATAGCAAATAGAATTCAGTTCAACACTATGGCTTAATGAAGAAGTAGCAAAAGAAATAAATTACACATTCTCTGGTTAATTTACAAAGTAAATATATACATTTGGCAATGGTAGTCTCATCACTGACACACAAATGCCTTCTGATAAGCTTCACTTTGTGAATTATACTTAGACAATTATAATGGCAATTTTTTTCCCTTTCAGTGTGGACTTTACTGTACATGGCCGTGCTTTAGCGTCTCGCACATGGATTATTGCAATCCCCTCTCAGCAGTGCTCTGACAGCCACTCAGAAACGTCACATAACCGCTCTGTCCATGTCATCTGCACCATGTAACGAGTGGTCTGTGATGCCCAGAGCCGTTCAGGCTATGATCGTGTAAGAAGAGACCATTCTGCCTATTTTGCTGGCATGTCTGTTCAGATCTGAAATGCTCATACTGACAGTTTCTAGATGTCTGTGAATACCTAGACAAGGTATTTTCCTGACCTTCATGAGCAGTCAAACCTCCAGCACGTTGGAGTTCATGGCAGTAGCAGCGCTGTGTGCAGGGTATATGTGGGATAAGGTGAGTAAGAAAGAAAGGAAGTCTGTTTAATATTACTAATGAGTTGTTTATAGCTGTAAGATCTCTACATTCATTCAGAATTTAGATACTGGGGGATTTTCTGTGTTCAGAACATTGGATAAATACACATTTAGTATTTAAGAGATTATGCTGGCACTCTGAAGATGTAAGGGATTAACTTTTCGAGAAAGAGCATCTCTCTCTGTGTGAGACATTTTGAACAGTATGTATATTGGAGAAATGGTTTGGATGGAAGGTGGAAGAACAGATGGACAACAAAACTTCTGGTATTGACCAAACGTACCTGCTTCTGTCTCTGTTATGGTTCGTAACTACAGCTGGCCTTGTGACCTTCCTTACACACACCGGTGGATACTATAATGAAAGAAGTTTTCTTCAGAAAGGAAGATGAGATGAAAACAATGGTGAAAAATGATGGTCTGGCCTGGACAATTTGAGAAAGGGTCTTGTCTTTTCTAAAATGTTATTGGTGCTATAAACTGAAAGAAAAGCCAGTAAACCCCTGAGGTCATATTCCTAAAAAAGCATGTACATCTTCCACATTTATCAAACTGTGTCTACTTTAAATTCTTCCTTTAATAAAACTTCATCCCTGTACATTGTTGTTCAAGTTCCATAACAAACAAGTAGATGCAGTCAAAAACTTGAGTCTTTCACAATAACAAAATTGACAACCAGATTTATCTGAGAGAATTTGACTCAGGGGAAGCACGACAGTGTCACTCAGAGCTATCTTACAGTATGTTATTTTTCAGAATAAATACTTTCAAAAATTGAAGCAGGATCACAATGTTTCTAGCTTTCAAGCAGAATCTGAGCTATGGGGAAAACAGAAATTAGTTTATATTAGTAAAATATAAAATTGGTGCTTTGCCAGAACTCAAAAGGGCCTTCTGGATAAAATTTGGGTGTTTATTTTTATGCATAAAGCATCTGTAGTAAAGGACAATTCATACAATAGGATTTGGGCAAAGCGCACTTTCCCTGGAAAGACAACATAGCAACAGGAAAGCACTTCTCATAAGGGGCATACACAAGCTATAAATGTTTATTGTGTTATTGACAATTATCTGTTTAAGACTGGGATTACTTGATGAGTAGTTCAGAAAATACTGCATTATGGCTTAATTGCTTCAGTATCTAATTCATTTTTAAAATACCCTGTAGATAAAGAAGATAGCAAAATAGTGGATGTATGTTTATGAATGGAAATTTTGCTCTAGCTGCCTTCCTTTCATTGAGATACTTCATGTTTTTTTCAATCAACAAAATAAGATTTCTATAGTGGTCCTTTCTTTTCCTCATATCTAACAAACATGTTTGATTTTTAGCTTACAAATTTGGATCAGAATTGACTGTGAATTCACCGCCCTAATAAAGTGATGGTAGGTGATATTTATTAGGTCTTTTTGTACAATTGACAGTTAACTTACAAAGACTAACAAATACTAATGTTAATGTTGCGGTAACACATGAGATGCCTTTGATCCCAAGAGCATCACCAAAAGAGAGCCAGCAATTGTTCCAAAGCTGCCTGGAGAAAAGATATTTCCTTTATTGTAAAAGAAAATTATCTTGTGAATGGGTATTCTACAGATTCAGAAGTCTTACTAGGTAACCTGGTTTATTCCCAATTATTCCCAAACTTTCCAGTGTAATATTTAATTATCAAGTCATTGGCTTCTACCACTTCTCTTGTGACTATTCCAAAGACTAATAGACATACCTAATAGGAAGTTTTACATATATTCAGACTATATTTTAGGCCATTACACCTAATTCTAGTGCACTAAATAATTTCTCTTGAAGGGCTGACCCTCTGAATATTGTAGACCAGTATCATCTTGCAGTTAAATTATACATTTTTAGGTCTTCCAGCCTATCTCCACAACTGAGACTATTTCTCCCGTCCCCTTTTCAATTTTTAATTTATTTCTATTAAGATTGTAGAGGTAAAAATGAGAAATCTTTCCTTCAAAGAATCGGTTACAGAAATCAAGTAAGAGCTTCCAAGCATGATTCTGCCTAGAGAGGCAGAGACCAGGTACGTATTTGCAATATCAACAAACCATCCTTAAAAAAATATCTGGGAAGGTAATTCTGAGGACATGGTTGGGTTAGAAATCATTGTGTGACTCTTCCCCTGCTCTCTGTATTTGCCAATATCTTTCTGATAATGAGGTGAGGCCAGTATAAGAAAAGAGTCGTTGCCTCTTTTTTCTATGACAAGACACTCTTATTTATGAAGCACTAAATTAAAATGGACTTTTTAACATACATTCATGTCTAATGAACTAGTCTATAAAGGCAATATGCTTTTCTCTTTTAAATCCCTCGTTAAAGGCCACTTAATGCTAATTATTACAATACCTAGCTGCCCCAATAATAAACTAGGTGTTTCTTGTAGTAGGTGCCTCATTCCAACATTCCCTGCTATAGAGATTGTATTGCTGAGGTATAAGACATGACAACAAATGGAAGTGGATCAAGCAGAGGGGAAAATACAGTAATGCCTTACAAATTAATGAGTTTCTCGACTCAGGCTTTTTTCACCTTTTTCATCATAAACTGCGGCATGGAATTTTACAAAGAAGAGCACTTTAGAAAACCCCCAAAACCCATTTCATTTTAATGGCATTTCAGACCTTGTGAAGGTTTGCACTTCAGCAGACAACACCGACAAAGCTACCTGAGACCCAAACAGGGTCCCAAACCTCATCCTCCTGATTTCCGCAACCCGCGGAGGTACCTGTTGGGAAAACCTGGCCCCCAAGGTCCCTTTCACGCCAGGATCCTCTCAGACTCAGTAGACCTAGAGCTCCAAGTGTCTGTGGTGTTAGCACAGCTACTATGTGATTTGTTTTAAATCAGGAACTCAATAATTCCTCGGTCCACAAGTCTGGTCTAACCCAGAGCTACATAGTCTCCCATAACACTGGAGACCCTTGGGCTGTTTGGACCTGTTGCTTTTTTCTGCTAAAACGCTACTTCTTCCAAAAATTGGAGGGAAGGGCAATGAAAACCCATTCTCTTAGTTCCATTTTAGAATACTATCCATTGCCTTAACTGCCGATCAGCTTGAATAATTTAGAGCAGAGCTGAAAATCAATAGTATGAAACAGAGGGAAAAACCTGAACATTTTCAGTCACTCTAGTATTTTCCTCCATCTAGCAGTAATCCTATCAACAAGCAAAAAAAGAAGTGCAAAATTTTTGGCACCACTCATTATAATTCTTTCAGTTTTTTAAGTGATAGTGAATCATATGAACAAGAATAATTGACAATTTAGGGTTTGTTCATGCCAGAATTCAACACTTTGCATCTGTTTCAGGAAAGCGATTATGCGTGTACTTAGATTTTAAGCAGCTGAGGGGCCTAAAGTACAGCAACTTTATAAAGCCCTGTAGAACTACTTCATACATTATGGGACATTTAGCTAAAATCCTAACCTTTATATCCAGTTTAGTTTATTAATCTCTGTAATATAAACCATTCAGAGATATTTTATAAATGTGACATGAAGAAGGACTTGTGTGCCTCAGAACTTGCGTATTTTTTTTCAAAAATGTCAACGAAAGACACCACCTTGCTTTTCAAATCGTTTTGCCTGTGTACCAACAACACAACTACTATATATGTTTGCCTATTTCATCTATGCAACACGTAGCAATTCACAAGGAGAATGCAAAATTCCCTCTTTCCCAGCCAGCTCCATTAATCTGCTGACCATTCTGCAAGGCTGCTACCTAGATGGGAACAACATCACGTCAGCCTCCCAAAGTATAGCCACCAGAAGTCATCGTATCACCGAAAGGGCTCTGCTGGGGCAAGAAGAGGAGGAGGTGAACGGGAGGAAGCTTGCCTGCTGCAAGCCTCATGGCTGCACGACGTATGGCTGCTGGGTGTACGGGGAGTACATGGGCCCCAGCAGGCAAGAGCGTGGTTGAGTTAGGCTGCACCCCGCAGTGCAGAAAACTAATATTGCAGAGACTGTGGTAATATTGGCACTTACTACTTTTCTTGTAAGCTGGCACCGAACAAGCATATTGCGCACAAAGAAGCATGACTCTTCATAAAGATGTTGTAACTTTCCAAAGTAAAAGAAACTCATATAAAAACTACAGGTACTATCTGCTCTTGTCTAACTTTTACATCTCTAGCTGGTGGTCTTTGTATTTGTGTTTTTACTTAAAGAATTCCTCTTCAGTATACAGTCTATGTCAGTTCAATGGCAAATGGAAAGGCATTTATTCAAGCTTCTCTAGCATACAAGCATCACTTAATGAAGAAGACAGTATTTCTTTGTATACAAAGGAAAAGAAAAACAATAAATCCGTTTTTTTTTTAGTCTTTTTTGAGGACACGTACATGTCTGAGCCCAAATCCTAAATCTTATAATCTCTTTGGAAGGGTTACATCAGAGCTTCTAATCTTATTTGCAGAATACTCCCACATCTACAGTACACTTAAACACATTAAAATTCTAAATGGGAAAGTCAAGAAAAGGTGATTTTTATCACCAAACTCTTTCTGTGATGGTACTTACAACCTTTAAAGTACAATGTATCCATCTCCGACATACTTTTTGTAGGCTATCAAGACAAGATGTCTTGACTGGCTTTTTTTTTTTTTCAGAAGCAACAAGGCAAAAACCTGACCCACACTACTATTAGTGGTAAAAAATCCCACAATTCTACCTACATGAGATCTTTTTCTCAGAATGTCCTTTAAACCACCTCAGAATTTACTTAAATGAAAGTCTCACCTCATACTTCTAAGGTGAGAGCATATTAAATGAAATGCCATTAACGTTCTGTGCCTTTTTAATTTCATACTTAAGTTAACATAACATTGGCATTAGATTTTGTCCACAAAGGAGTGACCTAAGACACTGGTAGAAATCAACAAAAATACATACAGTATTTTCCTAATCCAGCCACCTTCTATTTTTTATCCGTAATTGTTTGTGTTACTGCATTTCACGCACAATCTATTCTGGAATAATGCAAGGCAGAGAGCACTAGCTGAACAAAACCGTCCACATAAAAGTATTATTTTTTGTTTCCTTCTCAGACATTAAAATAAAAAATGGATGTAGAACCAGATTAGTCCATTTGTTCAGCTAACAATTATTTCTTATTAAATTCAAAAAAGTTTAATGTCTGGCTAATCTTGAGTGATAACCCTAATCAAACTTCTTGTTGCTCTTTCTCCCAGCATCTGAAGAGTGCTTAAAAGTAAACAGAAATGATGGAAAGGGAATCCCTATAGCAGAAATTAAGGAATAAAATACAGGGATTAACCTCCAGCCTTATGTGCCTTTATCTATTCTCTGCCTTGCAACCAAAGGGAGACTGTTTAACCATTAAAAAAGATTAAAGGTATTAATTAGACTAAGAGATAGAAACCTATCACCCTTCTGTCAGAGCAGACCAGAAATAAACCTTCTTCCAGATAAAAAAAAAAATCTATATTTTTAGAGTTTGGTCAAAACAAAAGTCCTGTTGATCAGCTTTCTATATTCCTATTGTTGTCTAAAATATTAAACAAATGAGCCTGAAATTGAATAAACATTTTGATGAATTTGCGTATGAGGGGCAGAGTCACTACTTCCTCCTCATATCAAAGTAGCAGCACTACACACAAACAAATATAATTCTGTTGGGATTTCATACATCTATGTAAATAAAACAATGGAAGAAGATTAACAGACAGCTCCCAGCAGTGGAACTCTGAATTACCTTTTTTTTTCCTCTCCCGAAAATGAAGAAACTATGCAGTACATTTAAATTATGTAGAAAGTATTTTAAATGCATGTTGCAGCAGAAACAGATATTATACCCAACTGAAGCTATACGCCTTGTCTAAGGACAGATCAGACATCTTTTAGAGTCAGTTGTCAGTAGAAGATTACAAAATATTATTCAAGACAGAAGACGACTGGCAGAAGAGAGTATACTTTTATCCAAGAATAACCCATTTTTGAATTTTTTAAAGTTGTATATGATTCTTTTTTTAAATCTTATGGATTTTTTAAAAATTGCAGCTTTCAATCAGACATCCTTATAAAAAGAATAGATGTTAATAAAATACATTCAACTCATCATGTGTAAAAGGTGACCCTGTTAGAAAAATAGATTATGATGAGGTTGGAAAATTATAATGGGCTATATTAAATAGCTCTATTTGAAATATGTTAAAGTCAGCTGCTAAACAGCAAATTGAAAAAATTATATTAAAGGTCACAATCAAAGAAATACTTTAAACTCATAGTATAAGTTAGTAAAAGATAAATCACTATTTTACTGAAAAGTGCTTTTATATATGTATATATACATATACACAAATATTGAACACAGACACACAACTCACAAACAAAATATTCATACATAACTACCATTTTACTTTTTCTGACTTAAATCAGTCTGTACCTAGAGTAATCACCCTGGGGTAGAGTACACTGGATTCACACTGCTCTAAGTAGCAAGAGTTTGGTTCCCAAAATTTGATACTTAATACTTTTTTACTTTTTTGACAGCTAATCAAACAACAATTTCAGAGGAATTAAAGTAGAAAGAAGCAAAATTCTAGAAGGACTGATTCCAGTGCTCTTTAGCTGTTGAATGAAGTTCAGTGTCTTATGAACATAAAATATCAATAGCAGAATGGGAATGATCTTCTCTAAATATTTTCGTTTCCAAACAAGACAAGCTGCGTTCTCTGAAATCACTTCAGGATAAACTTGAAACTGGAGGAAAAAAAATACAGTTGTGTGGATTTTGTTGGGACGATACTTTCTAAAATAAGAATTTGGTCTCATGGCTTAATCCCCTGATACACAAATCTAAAAATTCAGCAACAAATTTCTGCAAAGGTCTTGCTTTAAACATTAAGCAAAATTTTATTAACAGTCAGACAGTACAATAGTGTATTAGCAATTGTAATGAAGATGTCCAAATCCTGACATGGTAAAAAGTAGCACACATTTTTGCGCTGTGACCAGGTGGATGATCTGCTCAGCCTGGTGGCAGAGCTGAAGGAGGAGGTGGAGAGGTTAAGGAGTATCAGGGAGTGTGAGAGGGAGATAGATTGGTGGAGCCACACCCTACCATCCCTGAGGAAAGGACAGCACATGGATGCTCCACAAGAAGCGGAGGATCCCCTGCC